>NW_022474737.1:0-284673 GCF_009176365.1 Aspergillus alliaceus
TAAAGCTTATAAATTAATTCTAAAAATTTAGAAAATATAGAAATAATAAATAAATATAAAAAAAAAGTTAATTTTAGTCTAGAAAATTAGATCTATATAATAATAAAATATTAGAATACTAGAAAACTAAGTAAGAAATTAGACTAGTAAATAGTTAATTCTTTCTATATAGTAAAAAGAATTAAAAATATATATAAACTAGAGTTATTTAAATTAATTAAAGTATATCTAGTCTTTTTACTAGATAAACTTTATAAAGTACTATAAAATTTATTTTCTGATTAGATTCTTAATAAAGCTCTCTCTATTAATATTAATAGAAAAGAGAAGTAAAAGATAGAGAAGATAATTATAATTAAGAAAATCTAGAAAAAATTAAAGTATTATATTAAGTAGACTAGCTATAATAAGAATCTTAAATAATATTTAGCTAGTAATTTTAAGAATATAGTAATTAAGATTCAGGACTTTTATATATTAAATCCTAATCTTTCTAGACTTTTTTAATAACTTAATAATTAGCTCTATACAGCTGAGACAGATAAATTCCTTAAGAACTATATTAATAATAATAGACTAGTAGAATAGAAAAGAAAGTCTACCAGGATTATATTAATATTAATAGCTAAAAACAGCTATTCTCAGATAAGAAGAAATAGTATTACAGATATAGAATTAGATAATCAGTAAATAAGTAGTAGATACATAATTCCTTTATCTATAAGGATAGTAAAATATAATAGCTTCATGTTTTCTTTTCTTTTCCTCTCTTTAGCTTAGTCTCTTAGTGATAGACTACCTAATCAACTATTGATTCAGCCGAGTCCCTTACAATTAGTAGATATCTGTTACAGACCCTTGTCTAAGTGCATCTATCGGAAGCGGATGCGAGCGGCAGAACTGATAACACAACAATCAGTGGACAAGAATGACTGTCAAAGGTATTTGAGTATGAAGCTAGCTCAGACACTAGGGCTTACTAAGCATTGTAGACTACCAACTACTAAAGCTTGGCAATGATATATGGTAGCAACTACCATAGAGAACTACCATGATATGGTATATAGAATAGTAGATAGAAAAAGGAATATATAAGGACACTTATTTCATATACTTAGCTTAGTTCTTTATAATTAATTAATATTGTTACTTAGGATATATCTTTGGTATCAAGTTAGTAATTGACTTATTTGTACTTCCTTAACTATTAAGTATATATACTTAATGTGACGAATTCGTCAGTGTTTGCGCTGTTTGTACGTAGCGTGCTATTTCCCCTCACATATCTTGTGTTTCTCCACAACATTTCCTTCTCTTTCCCCTCATACTTGAAATTCTAGATAGGATAGCACCAATATATCATTATATTGATCAGCTGTCACATAATTTCAAGTGTCTATATCATTCTTCTCTTAATACTGTACGCGGTCTACAAGAAGCTGCCAGTATTCAAAATCTCTATATCTTTGGTAACGCTACAACAACTAAATGAACGAAACAAACCAGATAGATAAATAACCAGAACAATGGCATGCGAGGCTAATACTGAGCCTGTCTCTATACCAGGAGATGGCTACTGACAACTGACTGGACTGCTCATGGGAATAGATAACGAAGGAGATATTTCCTGTAAGGAATTCTATAGTATATATACTAAGAACCCTAAATAAACCTTTAATATAATTCTTTATATTTTAAATTATCTAGAGACTAAAGTAGAGTATATTAAGATTACTATTAATAACTTAACCACTAAAAGAGATATATTGCTTAAATAGATTAATAATCTAATTAAAGAAAAAGACAATATAGTTACTGAACAAGATCTCTTTACTGTATAGTTAGCTTATATTAATTTCCAGACTAGATAAGCTATTAATAAGTTTTATAAGTCTATAAAGATCTCTAATCTCTCTATATTCAGTAATAGAAAGAATTCTACTTTTAAAGACTAGACTCTAGCTATATACCAGAAACTAAATACTAATACTGACCACTATAGCACTGCAGTACTTTATAAGATATATATTATAAGTTACTATAAAGAAAATATATAATATTACTTAATTTTCTATCTTTATTTAGAGTTCTATAATCTCTATAATAATACTCAGGATATACTAATTTACCTGAAGAATATCTTCTCTAATCTAAATAAGGAATATAATATCTGCTAGTAGTATAATAACTTAAAGATAGTCTCTAGAGATAAGTTTTATATATTTATCTTAAACTTTTACTATCTTACAGTAGAGACTAGTATTAATCTAGACTACTAAAAGAAAGACCTATACTAGAGATTACTATTTAAGCTCTAGAAACTTATAATATCTTATTTTAATAATAATAAGATTAACTTTAATCAGTATATTAAGAAATATATCTATTTAGCTGATCTGATTAATAAGATCCTGAAGTATTATAATTATACAGGACAGACTCTTTTTTCTAACTACTAATAAAGTCTAAATATCTCTATAATAGTAAATTATACTTCTTCTATAATCAAGACTGAAGAAATGCCTTTAATAACTTATATAATAAATATAGATACTAAAACCTGTAATTATCTAATAAATAAAGATAAATATTTCTACTATTAAAAAATTAAGTATCTTAGCTATAATTGTTCTAACAAAAAATCTGTATAAGTAAAGATACTTAAGAAAAATAGTAATAAAAAACTGTTAAAAGATTTAGTCTAGAAAAAGTCTCTATTCTAGACAAGATAGATATTTATATAAGTATACTAGATTTAGAAAAATTACTAGAAAGAAACAGTAATAGTTTTACTATTAAAATCTTATTATTTAAGAATAGAATAATATTCTTTATCTATATACTTGCTGACTTTAGAGTAAATATCTTTTTTTATATTAATATTACCTTTACTATCAAGATAGCTTAATATTTTAAGATATCTACTATTTCTTTAAATAGATTCTGTAAGATAACTAGCTTTAATAGTAAAAGAGTTATCTCTTTAATCTATATAATTAAGTTAACTCTTACTATAGATAATTAATAATTTCTTAATACTCTCTTTCTGATTCTGGATCTAGATTAATATAATATTATATTAGAATAAATATAGTTTATTAAATATAGAATATTACTAAACTATTAATATTAATAGCTAGTATAGCTAAATTAATTAGATTTATAAGATAAAGTTAAAGCAGAACTTCTTACTATAGTGCTATATAAGATCTTAAAATAAAAAATAGTTAATAGAGAGTATTAAAGAAATACTGCTCATAGAAATAAAAAAATAAAAATAAAGAAAATAAAGTAGATTACTAAATTTCTAATAAATAAGCTACTATATAGCTACAGGAATTACTATTATAAATTTATTATTAAAATAAAATAAAATCTTAATAGAAAGAGTTTTAATTATTAGATTAAATAAATAAATAAAAAGTTACTAAATAAGCTTACTTTTATTTATATTTAGATTATAATAATTAAAGCTGCTGGATTCTATAGATACTTAAAGAATCCTAAAATTAAAATCTTTATTATATTATTAAATACTATTAAAAAGGCAATTACTAATAGAACTATCTTAGTAATAGAGATTTTAAAAAAGAAGAAAATTAAAAAAATCTTATTAATATAGTATTATAACTTAATTAATATCTTTTTAAAGAAAAACTCTAATATCTTATTTTCTTTATATCTCTATAATTATAAGATCTAGCTTAAAGAAGAGAAACCTGTAGAAATTACTTCTCTTTATAAAATAATTATTAAAGAACTTAAGACTGCTAGAGACTATATTATAAATAACTTAAAAAAAAAATTTATTATATCCAGTACAGTATTATATACTTTATCTATTCTTATAGTAAAGAAACCTGGAGAGAAACTATATTTCTATATAGATTACTATAAGTTAAATATCTTAATAAGAAAAGATCTCTATTCTATTTTACTTATTAATAAAATAATAGATTATCTTAAGTATATAAAGATTTTTTTAAAACTAAATATTTATTAGAGATTTTACTATATCTATATAGATTCTGAATCTAAGAATCTTACTATATTTTATATTTACTATAATATTTTTAAATATTAAGTTCTATCTTTTAGACTTACTAATAGTTTTACTATATTTTAGTATCTAATTAATAAAGTACTTATAGATTTTCTTAATAAGTTTATTACTATCTATATTAATAATATCTTTATCTATAGTAAGAATAAGACAGAATATAAGCTTTATATTTATTAAGTATTAGAATAATTATAAGTTATAGATCTTTATACTATAATCTATAAATATAAGTTTTATATTATAAGAACCAAATTTCTGGACTTTATTATTATTATAGATAGAATCTGTATAGATTCTATTAAGATTATTATTATTCTTAAATAGTAGACTCTTATAACTATTTATAGAGTCTAATTATTCTTAGAATTTTATAATTTCTATTAATAATTTATAAAAGTCTATAGTTAGATTATAAAAGTATTAACTAGGCTTATCTAGAAAGATATTATCTTTATATAGAATATAGTCTGCTAGAAAATATTTAAAATCTTAAAATAAGCTTTAATATTAGTTCCTGTACTTATATACTATAATCCTATTCTATCTACTTATATAGAGACTGATATTATAAATAAAATTATTACTGGAGTACTCTTATAGTTAATTACTAATAAATAATATCTAATTATCTATTTTTTAAAGACTATATTAACTATAGAGTATAACTATAATATCTATAATAAAGAAATATTAGCTATTATTTAAGCTCTAAAGAAATAATAGCTTAAGCTTAAGAGCTTATAGAGAAGAGACTATTTTAGGATTCTTATTAACTATTATATTTTTAAATATTTTATAATAACTAAGTAACTAAATATATATTAGACTTATTAGAATAAGATTCTCTTCTAATATTACTTTATTATTAAATATTATTCTGAAAAGCAAAATACTCTTATAGATATACTAATCTACTAAAAAAGTAATAGTTTACTAATAGATCAGTATTAAAAGTAGATTCTACTTAAATTAAAATAGCTTAAATCTAGGATATTTTCTATCTCTAAGAATATAGAGATTATCTTAGTATAGAATATACTCTAGATAGTTAATTATATATTTACAGTAAACTATATCTATAACTTACTAGTAACTCTATAAGACCTTATCTATCAGAATAAATAAAAATATATTCTAGAAAATAATCTTCTACTATTCTATAACTGTCTAGTAATACTGGAGAATAGAGATTTATAAATATACTTACTAAATAAAATCTATTAGTAATCTTCTACTGTATACTCTGGATATATTAAGATACTTGGCCTGGTCAAGTACTATTATTACTGGGATATCTGGAGTTATAATATTAAATATTATATAGATAACTGCTTAATCTATAAGTATAAGAATAATTACTATAATCTATTTCTAGGGCTGCTATAATCTCTTTCTATTTTTAAGTATCCCTGGCAGTATATTTCTATAGATTTCTGTATCTTTTCCAAGGACTGACATGGATATAATATAGTTTTTATAATAGTAGATTATTTAAATAAGTATACTATCTCTATTTTATATTTTAAAATAACTATCTTACAGGAGATGGCAAAGCTCTTTATTAAATAAATCTACTTTTAAACTAAACTGCTAGATATAATTATATTAGACTAAGGAAGATAGTTTATTACTAATTTCTAGAATAAATTCTATAGAATTCTGTAGGTAAAGCTAAAGCTCTCTACTATATATTATTTACAGATAGATAGATAGATAGAAATTATTAATTAATATACTGTATAGCAGCTAATTCTGTTTATTAGTTATTTCCAGAATAACTAGTCAGAACTGCTATTGCTGATTGACTTTACTACTATAGTGCTGCTATATAAAATTACTGGTTTATCTTTATTTATAATAGAATATGGCTATGAGTCTTATATCTTATTTAACTAGATCTCTCTATAGACTTCTAGATTAACTACCATGACTCGTGAACAAGTTCAAGCTTTTATAGAGAAAATAAAGTAAGTTTAGGATTTTACTTATACTAATATACAATGTGCTTAGAAATAACAGATATATTAAGCAAACCACTATTATTAACTGATTAATTTTCAGATAAAAGATAAGATATTTATGGATGCATAAAATTAGTACTAGAAATAGCTATTCTGAAAACTTGCTAAAGAATAGTATAGCCTAGACTTGTTAGGCCCAGCCCACGAAACCCGGCCCAACCCGGCCCAACCCGCCAAGTAATGGGCTGGGTTTATGTATACGAAAGTCCATACCGGGCCGGGTTATTGACTACTCCAGCCCATGGGTCAACGGGTTAACCCGCGGGTTGCCAAGATATAAAATATAGTAAATATATTATTTACCTACAGTGATATAAATAAATTACAGTATTAAGAGACTGTATTCTATCAAGAATATAAATTATTGCTCTACTAGGAAAGGATCTACAGCTGTGGGCTCCTGCGGGTGGTTCACATATATATATTTTGACCCATGGGTGGTTTGTATACTATCTTGACCCGGCCCAAACCCAACAGGCTGGGTTGCAAAACCTGAAAAACCCGGCCCAACCCGCGGGCCTAACAAGTCTAAGTATAGCCCAGTGCTAATAGTTAAGAAGATAGGTTATTTATTTAAGATCTTACTTCTAGAGAATATCTGTATATATCCTGTCTTCTACCCTGAGAAGCTATACTATAGAGTGAAAACTGATTTCTTATTAAGATAGATCCAGAATACCCTGGAGTTAATCCAGGTAAATAACTATACTAAGTGGGAAGTAGAGGAGATACTCGCGAGCTGTATATACCTAGAATACCTTGCTTATTATACTAAATAACTTGACTCTAATAATGCTGATTAGATATAATATCCTGCAGGGGATTTTAAAAATATAGTATTCTTACTCCATAATTACTATAACAAGAATCCTAACTGCCCAGGACCTCCAAAATGTTTAGCTCTATAGATTAAAGCTTCTGAGAAGGATTAATTTATTAAAGACCATCCAGAAGACAATATACCCCTGACTGAGGGCAGTCAGGCCTAGAAGAAGAGATAATGTGACAAATTCATCAGTGTTTGCGCTGTTTGTACATAGCGTGCTATTTCCTCTCACACATCTTGTGTTTCTCCACAACATTTCCTTCTCTTTCCCCTCACGCTTGAAATTCTAGATAGGATAGCACCAATATATCATCATATTGATCGGCCGTCACACTTAATAGGCCTGGTCTTTTGGACTAGAGTTACCTTCGGAACATTGTTGCACGTCATCAGACCTTAGATTAGATTATACTGCTGAATCCTGGATAGGATTGTATTGGGAATCACTTCAGGTTCATTGTTTAGATATAGTAGTACCGCAACGCAAGGCAGCTAACACTTATAGAACTCTTGCCCGAATACCCAGGCGTAATAATATCATAGTGTTTTAACTTTATACAAGACTTAACTTATATAGACTAGTAATTAATATATTATATCTAGATATTTAGCTAAAAGCTCTATAAGTGTTAGCTACCTTATATAATATAGAGACTAATCTTAAATAATAAATCCAATATAATTCTGTAACTATAAATAACAATAGTTCTAAGTATAATCCTATCTAGAGTCTGATAAGATAATCTAATCCAAGGTCTAATAATATATAGACTATAGTACTGTCTATAAATAGCTTAAGTCTAAAAGGCCAGGCCTACTAAATATATATACTTAGTAGTTAAGGAAGTGTAAATAAGTTAATTACTAACTTAATTCTGAAAATATATTTTAAGTAATAATTTAAATTAATCATAAAGAACTAAACTAAGTATATAAGTAAGTGACTTTATATATTCCTGTCTCTTATATTACTGTCACAATATATTATGTTGCCGGTATATTATATTATGTTACTGACATATTCTGATTATAGTGCTGCCATAATATAGCTTATTAGTAATATATTCTTGATCATATAATCTATATACAATAGTTACTCACATAAGTAGATGTTCCTTGGTGCTTTTCCTTTCCTGGCGCTAGTGTCTAGTTCCCTGACTGTTGTGTCACTGGTTCTGCCGTCTGATCCTGCGTCCGATAAGTGCACTAGACAAGGGTCTGTAACATTGAGCTATCCACGGGATATTATTGTATATTATTCAGATCTTGGATTAGGTCACCTCATCGGAACTATCGTCTCTTGCCACAGAATCATATCAGATTCATCGTTCAGGTTTGACTCTCGCTACACAAGAACAACTAACTACCCACAGAGCTCTTGCCCGAATACCCAGGCGTAACATATATATATATATTTTGTAGGCCTAATCTTTTGGACTTGAGCCATTCACGGATTAGTTATCGCACCAGAACTGGACCTTGGATTAGGTCACCCTCACGGCACCTTTGTTATCGAGTCTCAGTGGATTCTGACTCTCGTTTGGCCCTCGCTACGCAAGCGCAGCTAACTGGTCGCGGAGCTCTAGCCCGAATACCCAGGCGTAACACATATCAGGTGATCGGAAAATCGACTAATAACCTCTAGCAGACCCCTGTACATGTGTATATGTACAGGTACGGCTGGGGAGTAGGACCACGAATGCTATGTTCTGTGGCTATACGTACAGGAGGTACTGATTCATTACGCTTCCGATAAAATACCACGTAACATCATGTATCAACTAATTAAGGGCCGTACTCCGTACGAGCATATATAAAATAGATCATGTAAACTGTAAGTCTTTGGCCTTATAATAAAGTAATCAGGCGTTAAGATAATATGATGAGGGAAGGACCGGGGTGGAGTACACACAGTACACAGTACGTAGAATAGAATGTACATACGTGATAGTACCCCATACAGTACACACTACCCTCTTCACTTAGCCAATGGTAACCTTCGACAATTGTCTTACACATCCAGCGATTTACCCAGACAGATCATGGTATCCCTCGGCTATAACTCCGAAGATCTGAAGAACATTTTCTGAACCACCGATCTTATCCGTACGTAGCGCCTCGAGACCTCAATCTATAATAAACTCGCTTCTACTGTTGCTATACAACCTATCCTTGCCAGACCAAGCATCGCAGAGAGTGCACCTTGACACTCGCCAGACTGATCGTTGACTATCAACCTCATCTCATCCCAGTGACTGGTACCTACCTAGCAAGTGGTTTAGGATAGACACAGGTGTCCCCCTTTATACTTCGCGGCACCCATCGCCACCATGTCATTTTCTAACCTCGTCTCTGATCTTGCCTTCAGAGACTCACATGATGAACGAAGCTCCCAAATATCCCATGTCCGATCACAAGTTACTGCACGCTCATATACAAGTACAGCTGCCACAAGTGTTAGCATATCTGGTGATATTTCCAGTCAACTTCATTCCGGTTATAGCCATCCGCTGAGCAGATCATGGCAAGCTGAAAGGCAATTGACCAAGGTTCGCACTCCCCCTTCATCTCCTTTTTTCATCTACTTTTCTCAGTTTTCTCCCTTTATCCAGCCGTTTTAACCCCGTGCGATAGGAAATGCTTATTTATCCCCTCTTCATTACCGATAATCCTGATGAAGAGACGCCTATCCCTTCTCTCCCCGGTCAGCACCGTCGAGGATTGAACCGTCTAGTTACCTTTCTGAAGCCCCTAGTCCACAAAGGGCTACGTTCAGTCATCCTGTTTGGGGTCCCATTACACCCATCTGCAAAGGATGCACTGGGTACAGCTGCAGATGATCCCTCTGGGCCAGTAGTTCAAGCTATTCGCCTGCTCAGGTCACGATTCCCTCAACTCTATGTTGTGACAGATGTGTGTCTTTGTGAATATACATCGCACGGCCACTGTGGGATACTTAGAGAAGATGGAACCCTTGATAACACGCAATCTGTGGATCGGATCTCGGATGTTGCTCTGGCTTATGCTGCTGCTGGAGCCCACTGTGTCGCACCATCCGATATGAATGATGGGAGAGTGCGTGCTATTAAATTGAAACTTATCGAAGCTGGGATGGCCCACCGTGTCCTCCTGATGTCCTACAGTGCCAAGTTTAGTGGGTGCCTGTACGGGCCTTTCCGCGATGCAGCGGGCTCTTGTCCATCTTTCGGGGACCGCAGATGCTATCAGCTACCACCAGGAGGCCGTGGGCTTGCTCGACGCGCCATACAGAGAGATATAAGTGAAGGGGCAGACATCATAATGGTAAAGCCGGCAAGCAGCTACCTCGATATTATCAGAGACGCAAAAGAGCTTGCCCAGGATATTCCCATCGCTGCTTATCAAGTTAGTGGTGAATATGCTATGATACACGCGGGCGCCAAGGCGGGCGTCTTCGACTTGAAGTCAATGGCTTTTGAAAGTACCGAAGGGATTTTACGGGCTGGTGCTGGGATTATAGTGAGCTATTTCGTCCCTGATTTCTTGGATTGGCTTTAGAATGAACTGGCGGCATGGATTGTGATAGAACCATGGCCACGATAACTACCGGACAAATGTCAAACTTAAAAAAGCCATTGATTGAACTACAAAGAAAAAAGAAGCTAGATTCTGTGAGTGTTATCTGAAGCAAAGTTACTCATTCAATATGATATCAAGCCATAGCACAATATGTAGTTTGATTATTTTATAAGTAAAGATACAAAGCCACCAATATATAATAAATATTGATGGGGTCGAGAATGTGGTGGCGCGGCAATGAATACTTATAAGCATACAGACATTAATTCAACTTATCACATCAATCATGTCCAACATATATGATACGAACAGGGAAAAATAGAATAAATCTTAACAGAGCGAAATATGAATTATATACCAATAGGTGGCTCGAATAAGAAGAGAAACCGTGACGCCCTGCGTACATACATCGTGGACCATGTTTTCTGAGCCGGTCAGAGTATTGGTCCTAGAAGGAAAAAGATGAGTAGTACAAGGTGGATGCTTTCCAAATAAGATGGGGGACCAGGCAAATGGATGTGAAAGAATAATTTACACAATGAGGACGATAGCGGTAGTGCATGTATGGCCAGCATCTTAAGTTGCAAAAATACAAGCCTAGTAGTTTGTATGTATCGCGAACCTTAAATGACGCCGCCATATAATGCAGTGCGATGAAGGCTTTCTTACATGTAGCTAGGTTTGAGGCCCTGAAAACCATAAGCTACAATGTCGGATTTGACAACTTCACCTGGTGCAACATAGGCTCCACGTCGAAGACGAACACCAGGGTAGATTGTGCAGCCGGCACCAACGTAGCAATCCTCTTCAATTGCAACTGGGCGCCCTTGGTAACGGCTTTGAGATCCTTTACGCTCCTGCATATTTGCATGGGCCATTGAACTGAGAATAGTCACCCTAGGGCCGATCCATGTGTGGGCGCCGATAGTGATAGGACAATCATCGACGAATAAACAACTCTCGGATATCATCACATCCTCACCAATATGAACGTTGTAGCCATAGTGGCATTGGAAAGGTGCTTCAACTACAGCACCTTGGCCGATGGAACCCGTTGGGCGAGGAGAGGCGACCCCTGAGGGCGAACTAACCGCTGAAGCAGGTGGTACTAAAATTTCTTTCAGGAGACGATTCTGCTCCTTAGTGCTTAACCCAGAAACAGGGTTGCAGGCATTATTGAACCGCCACAACGCGGCTTTGCATCGCTCTCTCTCTTCCACAAGATGAATATCGAAGGGGCGATAGAGTTCGCCACGTATCATTTTGTCCTTTTCTGTATCCTCGCCAGAAACAGTGCGTGCAGACAACTGATGCTCAATGCTCAGAGCCATCCGTGCCTGAGCCTGCGGACTGTTGGTATCCATGTTACCAGCGAGAGCTGGCCGCTGGTCGATTCCTCCTTGGAAAAGTGAGACCCCAGGTTTACCATGAGCAGCACCGTGTGATAGCTCCCGGATCGGTGGCACAATCGGATAATCAGCCTTCGGATGACTCTCGCGGGGTAGCTCATGGATAGACGGAACGTCTCGATAGTCAGATTTCGTGATATGATCTGTTATATATGTCGAGTGGCTTGTATTTGGCCAGGACCGTTTGGACCATGAACCACGATTGGAACCAACACCTGTTGGGCTTGAATTGTTGAATTGTGTAGCAGATCGGTCATTATCATCAACAATAATGGGCCGCATCTTCCCCGCTTCAAGTTGTTCAGTCAAATTTTGTTGCCGATCATGTTGTTGACTGATGTCATGTACGTATTGGCCACTGATGTCGGTATAGCCCTCCTTCGATTGCAAGGGAACTGGTGTTTTTGCGCTCGACGGCTTCTGCCATGTGCTTCGTGAAGAATAGCCCTCACAGAGGAAACCGCCCCTGATGCAATTGTTGCCTACGATGAGGTCAGATTAAGGCACAAACACAATCGACGGAAAGTTTGGCCCAGCTCGCACTTACATGCAGGGTGTTGTTCATCGCATTTCTTCTTTCTCCTTCGGCAAGTCATACAGCCAGTTTTAGTCCTGTTGCTAAAAACACGTTTTCTCTTTGGTGCTACTTGCACAGCGTTTTGTGATCGATCCTGAGGAAACCCAGACAACGATGAAGTCTGCTCATTCTGTGCGGGCACTCCTGTCGAGCGACCAACCGTACTCCAGTTCTTTTGAGCTGCATCATGTCCTTGAGCCTCGCGTTGGAGTGCCTCCGCCAATTGGGCGTCTGACGCGTCGATCTGTTGCGCACGTTGTGCTTGATTGACTAACTGAGCGTCGTACTCATGCCATGTAGTGTTTGCCGATGTCCGCGAATCCTCACTTCCCTCTGGCTTGGAGTTCATTGCAGGGGGCGTGTTCTTGAATTCATGGTCGGTTTGAGATGATGCGCTCCCGTTGGAGGTACATGGACGTGCATTTAGATCTGCAATATCGTCTGGATGAGAGGTTGGGCTCTTCGGACTTTTATGGGTGGAATAAGCGTTGTCTTCATGAGTATCGGATCCTGACCTCTTGCGCTTGTTTCTGCTAATGAGCGATATGGCGCATTGTGAGGGAGATCGTTGCGATTGTTGATCCTCTTGATCGTCTTTGAGATTCCCATTCTCACGGACTTGCTCCTCAGATCGGGATATTGTATCATCGTAACCGCTTTTTCCCCATTGCTCAGAGAGTTCCCGGGAGTCCTCGTCGGCATTTGCTAGGCCGGGGACCGCAGAGATAGAGGCTGGCGTGCTAGATACCAAAGGGTCCTTTCCATTCACTGCTGTAAAGCGGGAAGGACTGTGATCTGCCCTGGACTCCTCCGATTCATGTTCGTTTATCATTGAGGCGGACGCGACGGCAGTCATGGTACAAGCGGTTGTTGTAGGGATTCGACGTGAAATTGGTAGTGGCTTTTTAATAGAGGCTGTCGAGCTACCACCACCTATTTTCCAGCACGGAGTGGATGGTTATTCTATTGATCTTTCGCAGTTCCTCGTGCGCACCGGTTTTGTGAACTAAAGTCACACAGGAGGAATGCGGACAATTAACGTGTCGCCCAAGAAGCACTATTCCACCTTGCGCGCCGTCAAGTAGAGCTAGAATCGGAATATGTTGCATAAATCGACGACGTAGAGACTACCTCGTGCGCACGTTCACTCTTCGAGGCCGTTGGAAGATAAAAGGAACGAAGGATAAAATGTATCCAGTAGGGAGAATTTTAGACACAATGTATTGACTGTCCTGTACGGCTATCCCGAGGTGATGCACTGATTCCAAGGTGTGCTCTGTAGGGCTGTTTCCGGAGAGATCGTTCAAGTGATAGGTGGTATTAGCAAACTGGGACTGAATACTAAAGACACAAGGTAGGTAGGGGGATTAGAGAAGGAAATTTGTGGAAAAAAATATAATACCGTGATGACGAAAGATGTTGCTCGCTTCTGGAGGGGACAGGCTAAGACGTTAGGGAAAGAAGTATTCAGTGCCGAGAACTTATGAGGTACAAGAATCTACTAAGATGAACATATACAGTCCTAGGAATGAGAAGACATGAAGAGGCAGTAGTAATGACAGTACGAATATGATGGTAGATGTGGGAATTGTGGCGGTAGTGATACTTGTTGGGGTAAGACTGCAAAACATAAGACTAGATAAAAAACCTAAATCAAAAAAGAGGGAAATAAAAAAAAGGATAAGAAAAAAAGAGGAAGTATAAATGACAAAGGTACCCTTAGGGTTCACGAAGAGGGGGGAGAGGAAGAAATAGAGAGGGGAATAGTGGCCCGTATTGGTAGAGTAGTGGAAGAGACCTAGGAGGGTAGGTAAGCGATAACTAGGCTGGCAATGACTGAATGTAGCGAGTTGTAGTATCACATTTCATTTTCTCTGTAAGAAGCGGGTAAAAAACAAAAATAAAATAGAAAAAACAGGGAGAGGAGGGGGAGGAAGTCAAGATGAGAGACAACTACAATCCAATAGAGATTGACCTCGGAGGAAAAGCGCTCTCTCGAAATTTGAACCAAAGTCAAGAGGGAAGGGAAGAAGTAGGCCAATGTGTTAGCTCACGCCCCTACTTGCTTCAAGGCAGGAATGCGGCTGCCAGCTGGCTGATGAGAAGGGGTGTTGAAGTTAACGCGCGATCGGCCATCCTGCCATGGCCGCCTAGGGTAAATGATTGGCTATGGCAGCCCTTCTGTTAGTCTAACATGGGTCTTTAGGTCACATACTTGCGAGTGATGGCGCGCTCAGACGACACGCCACCCACGGTTAGGGGGGCTAGGACTCGCTTGGATTCCAATGGCTTGCTGCCGTTCGCTCTATCCGCGCGAGGGAAGCGCGGCACGGCGTAGAGTGAAGTGGGTCAACTTGACCTGCAAGGTGAATACCTAGTGTGGTGACACAGTAAGAGGCATTTCCCGCTTAGTTTGGTCGCTTAAGAAGCCCTTCTTCCCAAAGATATTCGCTATTGGCGCTAGACTATAGGCGCGGTTACGGGACCTGACCTGACAATAACCCTCACTCATCTGGGAATTGATACCATTACTAGTAGGCAGAGAACTAAATAATTAATAATATAACTGGTCGACAATGGCCATTCTAACAGGACCTAGTCGTACCAAGCAACTGCAATTTAAAAAGCATCTCGATTGTACGAATAACAAGCGAGTTGTTGTGTCTAGCTTTAATAAAAACTCGTGGTCGTACGCTGCTCCGCACACACGTTTATACCTTGATGAATCCATCTCACGCAGCTTCTACTTGGTTAGTCAAAGTGTTAATTACTTTTTGTATTGTACAAGGTTGTAAGGGATGTCATGTCATCTAACATTTAGATATATTTACTCAAGTCCTTGACAAGTTGCTGACTAATCACATTTGGATGTAACCAACTAACTGTACCTGCTAATTAGTTAACCCGATAGAGTTCCAACAACTGAGCAACGTGCTGTTCACACCGCCAGTAAGTTTAACTCTACACAGTATTTTCCCCTCCCTCCGCTCTTCATTGGGAATATCTTTCACAGCCTTGTCTGGTATTTAACCCTGAAGCTGAGCCATACAGCCCCACTTTACCTCTCTAGGCATTTTGTCTATCGTCCGACGTAGTTTGCTCTGAGCAGTTTACTTCCGGCCAACCCCTCCAAGAGAGCCTCGACCCCACCAAACATTCCACGCATTTGCTTTACTCTGTACCTGTCTTTTTACTCGCAGGCTCTACTACAGTAACCTTGAAATCTTTGCTACCTACCACCTCGTCCTTCCCGAATTTGGGACGCGTCAAAGAGCCGTGCAAAAAGGCCGTGTCGCCAGCTTCTGGAGCGGAATGTCAGTATCAATACAGGAGTTGGACAATACTGTCCGAGCCTTTTATGAAGGCAAAGGAGACCTGGTGTGTGCCCGAAAAATTTTGTCTTTCCCTCTTCATCAGCCTTCCCCGTTCTCCCTCTAGTATTTATCTTCCTTTTAGTCCCTGTGCGATGATGCAGACCGCTAATGATATACCTGCAAAACACAGCAAAAACAAGCCCAGCAGACATTGACAGAAGTGAGTCGAGGAAGAACCATTGATGAATGCAGCAGGAAAAGGGGCAGTCTGACCTATTTTGGATCTCCAGTTTAAGCAAAATCCAGACGCCTGGTTAATCGTAGGAAATATTCTCCAAGAGTCATCGTATCCACAAACCAAATGTGCGAGATCGACCCTCAATCTTATTGCTTGGAATTGTGCTGACCTTAATAGATCTCGCTCTCCAAGTTCTCGACGATGTAATTATGACCCGATGGAAGGTTTTACCGAGAGAACAATGCCTAGGTAATCCTTTGCGGGGATTCGAATGTGCTTGAATGTACTTGTCTGACGTTTTCAGGTATCCGGAATTTCATTGTCAACTTTATCATCGAAAATTCTAGCTCGGAAGAAAAATTAAGGAGCGAGCGAGCGTTCTTGAACAAACTTAACCTCGTTCTTGTTTCTATATTGAAACAAGAATGGCCACACAATTGGCCAACTTTTATCAATGAAATCATCTCATCCTGCCATACAAGCCTATCCATTTGCGAGAATAATATGGCGATCCTTCGCTTATTATCGGAGGAAGTCTTCGACTTCTCTCAAGACCAGATGACTTCTGTAAAAGCAAGGAACCTCAAGACATCCATGACACAGGAGTTTTCCTCAATCTTTCAGCTGTGCTCCGAAGTGCTCAACACCGCAAATCAACCGAGCCTGATCAAAGCCACACTGGAAACTCTCCTACGCTTTTTGAACTGGATTCCGCTGGGGTATATCTTTGAGACACCTATCATAAATACCCTCCTGACTCGATTTTTGGACGTCCCCGAGTTCCGCAATGTAACCCTCAAGTGTCTCACTGAGATTGGCGGGTTGCAAATTGGCAACCCCTATAATTACGACGAGAGATTGGTACACATGTTCACAGAGACACTGACGATCGTTTCCAAGATAATTCCGTTGTCGATGGATTTGAAACAGACATATTCTAAGAGTAACTCGAGGGATCAAGAGTTCGTGCTCAATCTCGCGCTCTTTCTTTCCAGTTTCTTCAGCGCTCATCTCAATGTAAGTCTCAGCACCTATGAATGTTGACAGAACCGATGATACTTATCTATGTTATTTCCCGCTAGCTTATTGAGAAGCTGCCCAATCGCGATTACCTCACTCATGCGCACTTTTATCTCATTCGCATCAGTCAGATTGATGATAGGGAGGTTTTCAAGATCTGCCTTGAGTATTGGACGCGGCTCGTGCAAGAGCTCTATGAGGAGATGCAGCAACTTCCAATCACCGATATCAACCCTCTGGTGAGCATGGGCGTCAGTGGCTTATCAAATGGCGGTGCACCGCATCCCAGTACTCTGGCCAATTACCCTCTTCGCAAGCACAAGTATGAAGAAGTTCTGTCAAGTTTGCGTACAGTTATGATAGAGAAAATGGTGCGCCCAGAGGAGGTCTTGATTGTGGAAAATGACGAAGGCGAGATAGTTCGCGAGTTCGTCAAAGAGAGCGACACAATTCAGCTGTACAAGACAATTCGGGAGTGTTTGGTTTATCTTACACATCTCGACGTTGTTGATACGGAGAACATCATGATCGAGAAGTTGGCTAAACAGGTTGATGGATCCGAATGGTCATGGGCCAATTGCAATACCCTTTGCTGGGCCATTGGGTCAATCTCTGGAGCCATGAACGAAGAAACTGAGAAGCGCTTTCTTGTCACTGTTATCAAAGATTTACTGGGGCTGACGGAAATGAAACGCGGGAAAGACAACAAAGCTGTTGTAGCCAGTAACATTATGTACATTGTGGGGCAATATCCTCGCTTTTTGAAGGCTCATTGGAAGTTCTTGAAGACAGTTGTCAACAAACTGTTCGAATTTATGCATGAGACGCATGAAGGTCGGTTCTCCGGCCATTTTATCAGATATATCTCTTCTAACAACCCACAGGTGTTCAGGATATGGCTTGCGACACCTTTATAAAGATTGCTAACAAATGCAGACGCCATTTTGTTGCCCTTCAGCCTGGAGAAAACGAACCATTCATTGAGGAAATCGTTCGAAACATGAGGAAAATTACTTGTGACCTGTCACCGCAGCAGATCCATACTTTTTACGAAGCATGTGGCTATATGATCTCTGCACAGGGCCAAAAGGGTCTTCAAGATCGACTGATCGAGAACTTGATGTCATTGCCGAATTCCGCCTGGGATGCTATTATTGGCCAGGCGAACCAAAACCCATCGATCCTCCAAGACGGAGAAACCATTAAGATCATTGGCAATATCATGAAAACGAACGTTGCCGCCTGTTCTTCAATCGGCACGTATTTTTACTCTCAGCTAGGACGCATTTATCATGACATGTTAAATATGTTTCGAGCATCCAGCCAGCTCATTAGTGATGCTGTTGTGCATGATGGTAATGTTCCCGATTCTGCTCACCCTCTCCCCCTGGAGCTCCTCTACCGTCCGGATAATGCTGATTGTTTGCAGGAGAAATTGCGACAAAAACACCCAAAGTCCGAGGCCTCAGAACAATCAAAAAAGAAATTCTCAAACTCATCGATACCTATGTCCAGAAAGCGGACGATTTGGAAATGGTCAATGCGAACATGGTACCGCCTCTGCTCGAGGCTGTATTAGTGGACTATAATCGTAACGTACCTGATGCACGTGAAGCGGAGGTCTTGAATGTCATGACAACAATCATCCATAAACTACATGTATGTTCTCTTCTGGTGGCCTATCAGGACCCTTTCTATATGCTTAGTTGGGATGTTCAACTGACGTGTTCTTAGAACTTGATGGAAGACAAGGTTCCGCTAATTATGGAGAGCGTGTTCGAATGCACTCTAGAAATGATTAACAAAGACTTTCACGAATATCCGGAGCACCGTGTCCAGTTCTTTAAGCTGCTCCAAGCAATTAACTTATATTGCTTCCCTGCGCTACTCAAACTTGACGCTACGCAATTCAAATTCGTAATCGACTCTTGCATGTGGGCTAGTAAACACGACAACCGTGAGGTTGAGAACACGGGTCTTACCATGTGCCTTGAGCTCATGAACAACATGGCCGAGACAGATACTCAAACGTCAAATATCTTTTTCCGCCAATTTTACATTCCCATTCTGCAAGACGTTTTCTTCGTGCTTACCGATAGCGACCATAAAGCCGGTATGTATATTCTTGTTAAGCTTTTTAAGGTAAGATGATACTGACTATTTTGCAGGATTTAAATCTCAGGCGATGCTCTTGTCGCGTATGTTTTACTTTGTCGAATCTGGAAAGGTGCAAGATCCCATTTACGCCCCGGAACAAGCGCCATTGGGAACTTCGAATAAGGATTTTCTTCAAGAATATGTTGCCAACCTTCTGCAAAATGCCTTCAAAAATCTTCAGGAGTATGGTGTATCTCGCTAAATTTTGGGTTTCAAATTCAGATGTGCTGACCGTGCCACAGGATCCAAATCAAGCAGTTTGTTATCGGGCTGTTTGCATTCAACGATGATTTCAATAAATTTAAGACCCATTTGCGGGACTTTCTGATTTCGCTGAAGGAGTTCGCTGGGGACAACGCAGAGCTCTATGCAGAAGAGAGAGAACAGGCCCTGCGAGATGCCAAAGCTGCAGAGCGGGATCGTGCAATGAAGGTTGGTGGCCTTCTGAAGCCATCTGAAATGGACCAGGAGGATGAGCTATGACTAGACAAAGAATTGCGTTCTGAGGTTTCTCTGCCTCCGTCCACCGAGACTCTGGAATATCCGAATAAGTTAGGGACTTTGTCAGGGGGAGACCAGCTGGACGGCTGGACCTTATACGGGCTTTGATTAGGGTTGAGGTCTGTCTTGCCTTCTCGCTACATTAATGTGTTTCTTTTTAACCGTAGGCGTCGCCTTGCCTTCTCCTTGCCCACTTCTGTTCTAGTATCTGGTTCTTATGTGAAATCAATCTTGGATCTCTAGCCGTTTAGTGACAGGTCAATTTTTGAGCCACTTTATGGTTAGTGGTTGCTATTCTATGCTGCTACGGCTAGGTTTCTCACCATATTGTAAACCATTCGCTGCGCCTATTTGTTTGTCAGGTCTTTATCTAGTAAATCACAATACAAACACCCCCAATGGATTTCAGCTTGCCCCTGAAATGTACACTTCTTTGTAGTGGCTATAAATCTTGGTGTAGTAAATTAGAACTAATCAGCTCAAGAGAATAATGGAGGCGGTGAGCCGCAAAAATGGGTCTTCTGTACATAAATTTAGACAAACATTGCATATCAACCCAACGCCAGGCTCGTCAGTCTATCGTGACTTTCAGTCTTATCAAGTGGAAACCTTTCCCTACTTCAAGCTCACCTGAAATCACGTATAGGCTCAGACTCCTCTTCGTCCTACAAGTCTTGCCGAAGATGTCCAGATCCCGACAAATAGTACCAAGCGGGACGTCTGGCTCCCGAATTGAGAGAGTGTCTCAACAGTCTGGCTCCTCATCAACTGTCCAAGTTCCTGGTATGCTCAGACTAAGAGCGGAAAATGAACCGATAGTGGAAAGTATTGCCGAGGACGGAGGCTCTCATCGGCATATACGTTGGAGTGAGGATGTGATAGATAATGAAGGAATGGGGAAGAAGAGCTCCAAAGGTAAGAAACGCTTAGCCACAAACGGCACCGACAATCCCCTCCCTCTCTTCTAGCCTATTATTATCGTCACCGGAGACTAACATGGGCTATGGTGAACCATCTTTGATGCCTAGTATGCTGCATCTACCATAAATCTCGACCTGTTGGTGAAAGTAGTTCAGAGTCCGAGTCGTCTGATTCAAGTTCATCTGATTCCGAAGGTGATAGTGAAATAGATAATTCCAGGGCCAGCATGGGCGCTTCACACGCGCATAATCACGCCAGCCATTGTTCGCATGAGCATGAATCCGAGAATTCCAGGGAAAAGGGGCGGCGATTAACATATTGCCCAAATCACAATAACAAAAAGATGAAGCGGAGAAAGCCGAGCCCCAACGCTTACGAGAAAATGCCTAAGAAGACGCAAGGTCGCTGAAGAGTCCAATATCCTCATGTTAGGGACTGACTTAATCCCTCCATGGCAGGTGCCGACTGGTGGAACGGCTCACGCATCTGGTCAGTGCACACCGTGCAAAGCCGGCCAATGCAGATGTTGCCAACAGCTTCACCGCGTCTGCCAGTCGGCCAGCAAGCTGTGAAAAGGCAATGTGATTTAATAAGTGCACTTAGGCGTAACGCTCCGTCACAAGTCGTTCACGGTAGAATTAAGTGATCATTCAGTCTCAAGAGTATAATCATTCAGAAGCAACTTAAGCATGGAAAGGGGTATATATCTCTTAGTCTAACAAGCCTTGATCCAGGGTCCACATAGATACAGTTTGTCTTGACCGAACACAATTAACTGATCACAACATCATACTTCTTCTCCTGGCAGCGGCCCGTGGCACGCGCCTGACCTGCCTTACCTCTATTCCTAACCCCAGGGCTGACTCTTCTGAGGTATGCATGACTGCTTTTGGTTGGTTAATACTCCCAAATGATGTACCATCTGGGTTCCCTAAACTGCCTCTGGTGCCTGTAGTATTTCCCTCTGTACTTGAAACACCCGTTTCATGCCCAGGAGAGTAATTCTGTACAAACGATTTGGGGTTTGAGGAGTGCCGTCGGGACTGTCTGCTCGGGTCTGGTGTTGCCCCAGATATACATTCGGATAAATCCATTGCCATATCACCAGATCCCTCTGCAGACAGTAATTTTTGCTTCTTAGTACGTGCTAGTCGTACTTCGGCCGGATGTCGATCTTTCGAACCCCCGCCAAGTTCCTGATCCCCGACTGTCGAATAGGCTTCGAATTCACTTGTAGAATCATGGCTAGCTGACATATCTTCCTTGCTCGCCGGTAAAGTCTTCCGTTGTCTACGAGAGACCATGTTCACTGGTTGCTGAATATGTTTGTCGGGAGAAGCCGTAGAAACTGTCGTAGAGCCCCTGCCTTCCGTGTCAGACTGATGCGGGTTCCTCGCGTTGATTTTATCACTTCTATGCTCGTCCAATTCATCGCCTGATGTCGTTCGCACGGAATGGGTACTGGAGGTTCTCCTTGAATGATGATCATTTCCAACTGCTGCTATAAACTCGTCTGTAGGTCGCCTCATCTTATCTCGTAAGTTCGGTTCCGCGTAGCTTATGACAGATCGCTGGCGCCTGGTAGGTCGAGACGAAGTATTGTTTAAGGGTTTTGACGCCTCGAATTCATCTTGTACTCGGGATACTGTAATAGATGCTAGAGATGAGCTTGGCTTTTCTTCGGTTGTTTTAGGTTGGATTTGAAGCTCCTCATCCTCATCTACCTCTTGCTTTGGCTTATCAGTATCCTTATGATTTTGCATCTCATTAGAAGTCAGTCTTTCATAGTGTATGCCCTTCATTGACCGGGCTGAATGCATAGTTTCATTCCCGTCATTTTTATCATTCATTCTTTCCGGGATCTTGTAATTTTGTCCATGGGTCATAGCATTCTGAGGTTCAGTTGAACATATATTTGTACTCTCTGTTTTTTGATTAGTTGAGTTGGTCCTAGAAGAGTGATCAATTTCGACGTACTCGGCTCAAGCGCTTTTCGCTTAGGTCGTCCATTGCCTTTGGAGTTTCCCTTCAATAGAACCTGCTTATTAACTGGAGAATGATCGCTGCGTGCCAATAGTAGTCGTTCGTGCGTCATCTGTGGAGAGTGAGTGGGACGGCTGAATTGGAAATCGTCCTCTTCTCGTGGTACTTCTTCATGTTCGTCATCGGTACCGTTCGAGAATTTACGTTTAGCACCTGATTCCAGCAGGAATCCAGAATCTCTCTGTGTGGGAAACTCCTCAGGATCAGTATCATAGACAGTTTCGGGTGTCTCGTTGGTGCCGGCCTTTCTCTTTCTTCTTGTTTCAAGATTTGGAGGAAGTAGCGCCTCACTAGCGCCTGGCGGGCTTTGAAGCTGTTGAATATCTCCCACGTCTTCAGATGGCTTCGAGTATGGATCGTCAAATATTGCACCCCCTTGGGATATTGAAGCTTCTTCGAGACAAGAAGACTGCGGGAAGACCATATCGTTGTTCAGCAATTCTTGTATCTCCTGTGGTCTGCTATCGTTCAGCATGGGTTCAGAATGGCTGGATAGCCACACCGAATACCACTTACTCTAAAGTCCGTCGTGGATAACATTTGTCTTCCAATATAACTGGAAGTCTACCGTCTTCCTGTAGTGTCGATTTAACGCCGAGCTCTGTCGTGTGTTGTCTCAACTCTAAGCTTGACCGGCTCTGGTATATAGTTTCCGCTGCCCCACCGACTGATTTGTTGAATTCGCGTGGTAAAGCGCCCAAGTCAGCTACCAAGTCCCCAAGCTCCATCAACTTATTGTCGAGCTTCGCCTTGAGGTTGTAGACTCCGTCCTGGAACAATCTAGCTGCCTCGAATCTCTCTATCTCTTGGCCAAGAGTTATAACTCGCTCCCTAAGGGACACGTTTTCTGCAAGGAGATGCGAAACTTCTGACTCAAGGCTACGGATTCGAAGAGACTGTATTGAATTAACACGGGCAATTTCACGATTCTGTCGCACAAATCGTCGTTTTACTAGGGGTTAGAGACATTAGTACCTTTCGCATACCAGGTTCTGAAAATTCAAGAACAGAGCATAGAACTCACAGACTTCAACAGATTCTGTCGAGGTTGTCGATTCGTTTAAGCGAGCCATGCTTCATGGGCTGGTGCAGACTGCACTGTCTTCCTTGCTTTTATCCACTAATCAAGCCGGTGGTGGGGAAGGGGAGGGAATTTATAAAACGAGCAAAGATAATAGTGGATTTTATTGGACTGCAAAGATAGTGTCGCGGTCGTTGTTGGCGGGAAGGTTTCCTGGTGAGTAGGCAATGGAGGAGTAAACAGGATGCTACCAAGACTTAGTTGTTGATATTTGTCCAGACTAGGACTAGCGTTCAAAGTGGGCTATTTGGGAAAGTGGATGTGGGCGGACGGTAACTATTGCCTTTGCTGCTACACCATCATTGAACTTGCAAGTTACAACACCCTTTTCAACAATCGACTCATTACCTTCCGATTTGACTCTAGAGGGGAAATTCTGTTTCCTTCCCCCTTTTCATTTTCGTCCGTTTTCCCTTCGAAGAGTTTTCACCTCAAATAGTTCAGTTGAAATGGCTTTCATTACACGACCTACATCGATGATCCCACCAGGGTCTTCTACAAGCTCAACTTTTCGCCAGCCAAGCGGCCATCATTCTGTGTCTCAGCAACAATCGTCCGCCTTGGCAGCCCGGATTGCCTCGAAGAAGGCCGAACTAGATAATCTGAAGCAACTTCGCGATATGAGTGGTGCGTTGGCGATCCAAATGCAAGTCTTAGAACAGAAAATAGGAACGCTTAAGGATGGCACAGAAGGTTCGTGAGCTTCAGTCTGCATATGCCACCTGTTCAAGTTTTACACACCTCTTGTATCCTCTTGAGGGAAAGAAGGCCCGATGGCTTCAATACCTGCGTGCACTAAGCGCTAACATATACCGTCACGCTGGTTTTAGCTGTTGCTTGTGTTCTTTCAAATTGGGACAATGTTTTACGATCGATTAGCATGGCATCTAGTAAGCCTGACCCTACTTCACTTGCACTGACATGACCAATATCTATACTAGTGACTGCCATTGCTAACCTTCCGGCTTCCTTTACAGCAAAAACTGTAACTATTCAAAGACCGATCGAGCAAAAATCGAATACTGGGTCTGAAGGCAATATGCCAGTCGATTCTCCCATGCCTGCTACTCTGGTTCGAATCCCAACAGAGCAAGCAGGAATGGCAAGACAGTGATGAGCGGCTTCGGTTGGACGTAACGTCTACAATAAATCATGCCTTTTTGGCATCGCCATCTAAACCGAGGGAGCTTCATACTAGGGAACCAGCAATGAACACCGATAGTTAGCTCTCGCCGTATCGGCTTAATACACTACAAGTGCTATAGGCCGGCGAACAAAGGTGCAATATATGTGCTGCGAGCTGTATCCTTGTTTTGAAGCAAGAACTTAGAAAAGTGCCTAACTGCATTTCGCTGCTATCACGGTGAGACATGATGAACTTCCTCTGTGAATAAACGAGCGGATTCCTAATTGACTGGTTCATATACGCGAGGACACCTTCGAAGGTGTACGTGGAGGCGGAGTTGGAATGTCCGAAGGGATTGGCGGGAAAAGGGTCCTACTTACAGGCTGTGTCTCCTGGCGAAGCTAAGTGGTACGTTTAATGTATGTAAGAGGCAGGCCCAGTGTAAGCATTTCTAGGCATGTAGATCTTCCGTATCTCGACTAACCGTAAATTTTTATCATTGTTATCCGTGTGAAGTGGCGAGAAATCTTGATAAGTGCTGAGCTTAGGAGAACAAAGCAAGACAGATTTAATCACCTGAACGATTCTAGAGTGAGGGTTACTGGACAATCAATACGTACTGAGTCTTGCAAATCTTATCTTTTTGTTTTGCTTCTTGAAGTCCTATCCCGGGTTGTTTTTTTAGCAATTAGGTGAAAATGATGAGGTCGATTTATAGATTCGCATTAGTTTCCAAGTATGCTGTACAGTTTTTGAATGAAAAATGGAAGAAAGAGCAAGAGCTAAAGCAATTCATGGACAATAGTATTTGGTTGAATTCGTGTCCTATTTCCTATTGCTAGTGCGTATGTACTTACGTAAAAAGATACATTTAACTAGAGAACGACGACTATTTGCACCACATAACACACTCCCTTTAATCTCCATACCCACCCCACCTTAGCGCCACTTCGCCTGCCTGATTAGAATAATACTAGCAAGATAAATAGAACAACTAGCCAGTATTTCTACTAAATCTATAGAAATTTAAAGAAGGTGTAGATAAATACTTGAAGACGCTTAAAAAAATAACTTCACTCTACTCAGCTAGAGAAAAGCTCGCAATTATCTTCTTAATAAACGCTCTTTCTTTTCTTCATTTTTCCAGCTGTTGCTCAAACATTGATTATATTTCTTAAAAAAGAAAATACTTCTACAGAGACTGTGTTACGATTTTAAATAAACCATTATGCAAACTGAGACCTTTCCATATTAGAAGGCAGGACTGAGTACATAGACCAATTCCTTATATAGAATAAGGTATAAATGCAGTGCAGATGGAGTTCACTGACGCAGTTGTTAGGGATAAAGTTATGAATTTATCAAATTAAAATCTCTTCGCTGTAGCGCCCGAGCCACGACGACATAACATTCCCCACAATTTAGTCCAACGTGGTCAGGCCTATCTTATAGATAACTTCAATTATCACAACGCCATACGAGCCATTATGTATCTGGGAGACCTGACTTGTCTGACTTCCTCTTTTAGGTGGCTGCATTCACCACTGAGACGCATGGGATTTGCCACAAACCCTTTTGACGACGTTGGTCACATTACTCCAGTTATGAACCCTAAGCAGGACAAGACAACCAAGTTGGGCGGGACTTAACTGGTTGCGCATCACTCTCGCCAATCATCCCCCACAAATCACTTTATTCGATTCAGAAGATAAATGATTGCTTGGGAAGTGGGGATAGATAGTCTAGTGGGAGGTGACAGTTTAGTTTATTCAATAAAATCTGGCTTCAAATCCAACCCTCTCTAGGTAAGTACAGTACATGTAAATACAGTAATACTGGCGTAGTTCTAAATAGTTACTTAGTACTGTATACTTCACCCGCAACCTTTGGAAACTAAAACCAGGTTTTTAAGTATTATGTATGTATATCCATGTAGGATGTCAGTACCTAATTTTAGCGCACCCCTCCCTAGAATAGGTATTTCTGACTGGGTGGGTAATACCAAGCACCTAATACCTCGTACAATAATAGAGTAGATGGCGTGTCTTTTATTCACTAACCATATAAATTAAATAAGTACTGAATTGCTAAATAATGAATCCATCCTCTTTACTTTCCTACCTCAAGATTGTCCATATTTACCTCCTTTTCCTCCATCTTACATGCCAGCGTCAATCTGGGTCTCACAGGTATTTATCGCCTACCGTCAGCCTTCTATCTTGCGTGGTCATTTAAGATTAATCTACGCCCAGCAACACCACGAAAATGAAATGGGCGTCAAAGTAATCTAACAGGACGGATGAGTCTAACAAAAACTCTCATCTTTTCCGTGTTTGAAAAGGTCGACTGCCACTGTTGGTCTCGCTTTCGAGGCCTACCACTCCAT
The DNA here is from genome assembly GCF_009176365.1 of Aspergillus alliaceus. Taxonomy (NCBI): domain Eukaryota; kingdom Fungi; phylum Ascomycota; class Eurotiomycetes; order Eurotiales; family Aspergillaceae; genus Aspergillus; species Aspergillus alliaceus. The sequence continues at coordinate 27,242 of NW_022474737.1, forward strand.
TCTATTGCAAAAGCCCATCCTGTTTATGTGCATAACTGATCGATCGATCTTGATCTCACATCGTTAAGTCGGCACCATACGCGCTTGTCGCCTCAATCTTTTGAACCCGGTCACCAGAATGGCCACAGAATGGTCCCTCGACTTTTGTCTAGTTTGTGACCGACAAACACTAGGGGGGCCTTATTGTTCTCAAGCCTGTAGACTCGCTGAGCTAGATCTTATCCCGGAGACTGCAACGATTGGCATCCCTATATCAGTTCATGGACAAAATTCCCAAACGATTGCAACAGATATCGCAGCCAGTGCATCTAAAGATGGTTACTGTCAGGACTTGGACAGGGTCTCGGTTTCGCGGCCTAATAATCTCCCTACATCCTCGCAGATCCTATCAACGTCGTCCTCACAAACATCTCTTTCTTCACTCAAAAGCAAATCATCACAATTTTCTGCTTCATCAGATCAATTTGAGAATCAACTACGTGATTATGCCAATTGTTTTGACCAAGTTCGTGACTTCAAGAGACGGTTAGCTTCATAGTTCCGTGAGTGGTCTAAAGGGTCATGAAGTTGCACAAAATTGATTCTAAAGTGAAGCCTTGCTAGTGAATTGCTAAATTGGAGTTATTCCTAGCGTTCATCTTCCTTCATATGTAGATATATGCAGGCGCGTCCTTATATATGTTTTGTCTTCATTGGTCTCCTCCACGTGTAACGGAATCGTTGTATGATATTCCTCGAAGCTATATACCCCTCCTAGAATTAAACTACTTCCCTTTCCTAATCTCGGGATGACCTTTAGGCCAATTTATGCTCTATTTGGGATCAACTCTACTTTTTTTCGTTTGTAGTTGCTATCCCACGCATGGTAGTAAAAGATAATTTCCCTGGCAGTGGAACCGTGGCCTAGGGTGTTCATTGTCTTCTACCGAAGGATACTGAGCAAGGGCGCGTTTGATTTTTCTATGGAATTAAACTAAGAGGCGGAATTGTATCTGTTGCGACGCATACTAAATGTTGCAGGTATGTCCTTGTTGGTAAACCTCGTGTGGGGTCTTAATATGCCCCTAAAGAATTCAAGATAGAAGAGACAAGAAGAAAGGTACAGAAAGCGGAAGGGAAAGATCCACGTTGTTATCTCTGCGGTGGAATCATAATAATTAAAAAGGCACCCCCGCCATCCAGCAGATTTGAACCCTCATACATCAAGCCGCAGCGAGGATGCCGAACCAAGAACGTTTTCAAGCACTTTGTTGTCCTTAGGAATAAATCTGACCTTGTACCTCTTCGGGATTGCCACCAGACTCGTAGGGTCTGAATTGCCATAGATGGGATGCCAGTCAATCTCGTCATATGGTTCAATCCTAAAGCTGTTAATGGTGCGCATGAAGATCAAATACAGCTCACGATTAGCAAGGAGTGAGCCTGCGCACATGCGGTAGCCGATTCCGTAAGAGAACATCGGTGCATCTGGCTGCTCGAGCCATCTCTCGGGTCTAAACTCTTCTGGATCACCCCAGACCTCAGGATCTATACCCAGTGTTAGTGCTGCTTGAGCGGATTCTACCGGGACGGGGGGACCAAGGTTAAGGTGTAACGAAAAAGAACCTACCCATGTTACAAGCCCATGAATTCAAAAAGAAGACTGTACCCTTAGGGATCGTGCTGCCGTTGTAGTTAATATCTCTGATCGATGTCCGTGGGAGAGCAAGACGAAGAACAGTAAAATATCTATGCAGCATCACTTAGGCACGCCACTTCTTGGTTCAGCCAACAAGGGAGACAAACCTTAGACACTCTCTTACCAGTGCAGCAATGTATGCACATTTTTGGTCATCTGCAGCATCACACAATGGTTGGTCCGGGCCGTACATCTCGAAAATCGCTTTGGCAGCCTTGTCTTGAATATCTGGGCGTTTCGCAAGGAGGCCAATACTCCAAGCCACAAGCGTAGTAACAGTGTCGAGCCCTCCCGAAAGCATAGTCAAGCTTATAGAGGTAAGCTCCTCTGAATTCAATTTAGCTTCCCGATCAAGGATGACATTGGCCTGTATACAGGGCTTGTGGGTGCCTTTCTCCATTCGGGCGTCAAGATCACGGTTGAGTTCATTAAGGTATCTGTCACGGCGGTCTCTCATTTCTTGGGCTTTTTTGGAATTGGTATTGAAAGGGTTGAGCCGCAAGAGAGGTACGTAGTCTTGCAGGTTGCCGGTGGTACTTCTAAATCTGCTGATCTCCTCCTCCACATGGGTAATCTCATCGAACAAGCCTTCTTCCTGTGATGCCACACGCACACCCCAATTAAGCGTCAAAGCCAAACTTAGACTGAGACGTTGGATCATCGCCATGGGGTCAACTGGTACTTTCCCGCTTACCCCATACTTAAGAAGTTCGGCCACGAATGCTTTTGACTCTACATCCAAATGCGAGACGTAGGAATCCACAGACGGCCGGTTGAGGGCCGAGGCAGCCCCCTTTCTTCGTCTTTTCAACGATTCACTATACGGAGAGGTCCCGATGGTTGTGCCAGCAGTGTTAGACACAATCTAAATTGTGGTTTGTTATTAATGCACTCGGCTAAGCCAGAAAGGGTGATTGGGTTAGCTTTACTTTATGGAAGGTATAAAACTCGGGTCTCGAGCTTAGAGCCTGCGCATTTTGTCCAAAAAGCGACTTTGCAGCGGAAGCGGAGTTGACGACAATGACTGGGACGTTTCCTAGCTGAATTTGATAAACGGGCCCGTGGGTCTTTGACCATATGCGATATTGTTCGGCTGCGTTCTCCCGGATTTGGGCGATATTCCCAATTAAAGGTAGGCCGCGAGGCCCTTTGATTCCTGGGATGCGAGCAGAAGCACGGATGAATTCATTGACAATGATATAGAGACAGGGGATGATAAAGGTTGCTATAGCTAAAGACCGGAGAGGAGACAGGAAGAGAATATGTTGCAGGGAGGATAGAGCCGCTGCTATGGCCATGCTGAGCTAAGCAAATTTGCCACTATCGTTGTAGTTTCTCAAATACCGGGTCAGGGCAGAGGATGCTGCACTTCTCTGAAGTTTTAAATGCGGAGTTTCCTTTCATGCCGTGCTGGCGCCCTATTTCCTATATTGAGGAAGTCTTCCGTTCTGTTGGACGCATTCCAAGAAAGGACCGAGGGTCTCCAGCCCTACCCCACGTTTCCTGCACAGAGCAAGTGTTCAATGGTAAGATTGGGGATTTGCGATATATCTTTTCATCGCGGAATTGGCGTTTACTATCCAGGATGCAGCCGAGCGCATTCCGCAGTCCGCCCGGAAACAATTCCGTCCACAGCTCATAAAAGACAGGATAGAACGTGGTGAATACTTATTATGCTCTAGACTTGTAACGTCGTTGTAGGGACTTGCTTGACATACTGTAAAGGCCATATGCGTAGCCATGTGGCGATTGTTCTTATGATGATCAGTAGCTAAAGGTATTCGATCGGTATCTATCTATTTATCTGTCACTATCGGGGAACTAGTCTGTATGCCTGGTAACGCCACGCCCCTACCTCTGATAGCTAGTAATGCCCCTACTAACTTATAGAGCACCTTGGATTACTAAGGTTGCAAGATGTATTCTCTTGTTAGGTCGGTTGTTCGTACCACCTTCCCTCCGGAATATTTTGTCGGTTCAATAGAGAATACAAGACGACATTACTACAATAACTCTTGACAGCCTCGCAAAGTTTTATGGACTCTGCCATTGTGAAATATAAATAAATAAAAATTAATTTTGGCAGAAGAAGGGGGGGGGGTTCTCGGCGACTTCCTCTCCACCTAACTTCGATGACAATGACAATGTGGATGCAATATCTGTAAAAAGCTCCACTATCAGGGTCTGGGTAAGTGGATCTAACTAGCCAAGGTCTTGGACAAAATGGAAACCGAACAACCAACAACTACAGGTCAACTATCTTGAGAATGTTTGAAGCCCAGCATCTTTAAGAATCATATCTTGTAACTATGTACCATCCTTACTAAGAGCTCGTTCAACCTTCAGTCTTCAGATTTTCCTATTTTTAGAATATACACGCCATATTTATACTAGGGATCAAGCTTATATCCAACCAATGGCCGGAATGAGTATGGATAATAGCTTTGTTACACCTGAAAGGGAAACCATGGATCTAGTCAGGGGATAAGTAATCGCGTGATACCTAGAGTCAACCTCTAATACCGAAAGTGATATGCAACATACAGTCATGTGCGAAGAAATCATTTTGGCTCTGGAGGGTCTGGACCGCCTCAAGCTATTGAATACAATCACTACCAGCAAAAACTTTGCTGGTCACATGGGGGCACGGAGTTCGGGAAGCATTTAGAGAGCCCCACCCACGCCCCGGTGCTGCCGAAGGCCTGATTGGTGGGACAATTGGATTTGCGCTTTGTTGCCGTCATCCATGCCCGCCCCCGTCCTTCCTCCAAGTTCCAACCATTCCCGGATTTCCTTGTAAGAGATGACGCATGACGAAGACTGGAAGGTTACCCGGCGGTCCATCATCAGCTCGCAACATACTTATTACTAGTGGTACTTTTATTTGGTACTTGTCGTCTATTTTTTTGTCTCTCTCTCTCTTCCCCTTCATTCAATTCCTCCCACCATCCTCTTGCTTGCCTTTTTCTCTTCTCCCTTCTTACCCTCACTCATCCAGCTCTCCAGAATACTACTACTACTACTACTACTATTATTATTACCATCATCATTACTTCTCGGCCCTCGTTTGGTTTGTCACGATTAGTATAACGGATAGGTAGGTCAATTTTGTTTCCCCAAAAGGCATTGGGTGCCTACAAAGCAAATGAAAAGAAAAGAAAAAGCTCTTAATTTCTATTGCTTCAGAAATGTCAGTTCATTAACCCCAGAATTAGAAGGATCCTTGCACATAGACGTGTTCTGTATTCAATTGCTGCCCAGCGCTACCCCCTTTCTCTTTGCCGATCCAGCATTCCCGGGGTCGACTGACTTTCTGGGAACCATCTTGGCTTCAATTGCTCCGCCAGACGTCTGTGACATAACCAGAATCCTGACATAATGGCCGCCCGTCATTCCCGAAAGCTTTTACGGCCTCTGCTTTATACGTCGGTCGCAGCGGCCGCAGGAGCTGGTGTCTTATACATCTCCTATCGTCCTCGCAATATCCCTGGCTCGGAAGCTCCCGCTGTACCACCCCCTGGCTATCATGAAGGCAAACTTGTGCCTCCAAGCTTCCCCTCGATCAAATCGCGCCTCGAACAGATCCAGGACCTAAAGCGCAGTTCCAGCGGTGATGATTCTGATGTGTATGATCTTCTTGTTATCGGTGCCGGCGCCACTGGGTCAGGAATCGCCTTAGACGCCGCGACACGGGGTTTAAAGGTAGCGGTTGTCGAAAGGGATGATTTCAGTGCTGGGACCAGCAGTAAGAGTACGAAACTAGTACATGGAGGTGTCCGCTACCTAGAAAAGGCCGTGTGGGAATTGGATATCAATCAGTCAGTTTGTCATCTCAACCATTTCTGGAAAAGCAATTCATCATTAATTGGAAACTGACGTGCCCGAAGGTACAAGCTTGTCAAGGAAGCCTTGAGAGAGCGCAAATACTTCCTGAACACTGCTCCTCACCTCTCCAGCTGGCTTCCAATCATGGTTCCCGTACAGAAATGGTGGCAAGCTCCTTATTTCTGGGCTGGTACAAAGTTCTATGACTATTTGGCTGGGTCGGAGGGAATCGAGAGCTCCTACTTCCTGCCCAGGAGCAAGGCTATTGATGCCTTCCCCATGCTGAGAAAAGATAATATGTTTGGTGCCATGGTTTACTACGGTATGGAAACTATCCGAAAATGCCGCCCATTGAGTGTATCGACATTGTAGCATTGCTAATAACATATGTAGATGGTGCCCACAACGACTCTCGGATGAACGTATCTCTTGCGATGACAGCTGCATTGTATGGAAGCACTGTTGTAAATCATATGCAAGTTACTGGTCTCACCAAAGATGCCTCTGGCAAACTGAATGGTGCACGAGTGAAAGATGTTATCCCTGGGAAAAATGGCCAAGAAGAAGCAGAGTTCACCATACGGGCTAAGGGCATTATCAATGCAACCGGCCCCTTTACCGATTCTATCAGAAAGATGGACGAGCCCGATGTGAAGGAAATTGTCGCACCAAGCTCTGGGGTTCATGTTATCCTCCCTGGGTATTACAGTCCTTCGAACATGGGCCTCATTGACCCTTCCACGTCCGATGGCCGTGTCATTTTTTTCCTTCCATGGCAGGGGAACACAATTGCTGGAACCACGGATCAACCGACCGAAATAACAACTCAACCTGAGCCCTCTGAAAAGGACATTAACTGGATTCTATCAGAAGTTCGCGGCTACCTAGCACCTGACATCAATGTTGAGCGGAGTGATGTGCTAGCAGCATGGTCTGGAATTCGGCCTTTAGTTCGCGATCCTAAAGTGAAGAGCTCGGAGGCATTGGTTCGCAATCATCTGATTTCTGTTTCCCCATCCGGGCTGTTAACATGCGCGGGAGGGAAATGGACGACTTACCGTCAAATGGCAGAAGAGGCTGTAGATGAAGCGATCGGAGTCTTTGGTCTTCAAACTCGACATGTCACCCAGGTTCCAGATATTAGTGGCGTTGGAGGCAGTGGCTTAGTTGCCGACGGTGCTGTTCTCGATGGCTCTTGTCAAACCCACCAGGTCCGCTTGATTGGAGCGCACGGGTTTTCCAAAACACTTTTCATCAACCTCATTCAGCACTTTGGCCTTGAGACCGATGTGGCCCAGCATCTAACGCAATCATATGGTGATCGCGCTTGGCAAGTGGCAGCTTTGTCTTCACCGACAAACGCTCGCTTCCCTGTTCGCGGCCAACGTATCTCTGCGTTATACCCCTTCATTGATGGCGAGGTTCGCTATGCTGTTCGCCACGAATACGCTCAGACTGCAGTCGATGTTATTGCTCGTAGGACTCGTTTGGCGTTCCTCAATGCCGAGGCAGCACTTGAGGCTCTTCCTAGCATCATTGATCTAATGAGTGAGGAACTCAACTGGGATAACAGAAGAAAAGACCTTGAATGGAAGGAAAGTGTTAGCTTTCTTTCATCAATGGGACTTCCCAAGAATTTTCTTGGGCTGTCTAGGGCTCAGGTAGAGGCAGGCAAGGTCAAGCAGGTTGATTTCGCGGAACGGCAGGCATCTTCCAGAACTGGTAAGTAGAAAAGGTTACTCATATAGTTTCTTGGCGCTAATTTATTCTTTAGATCCACCGGCAGATGTGCTTGATAGTGATCTTCGCCCTGAGACTTCCGTGGCTTCTGAAGCATCAAGTCGTTTGATGAGCTCAGAGTCCCCTGCAAACAATTAGAGTATGATGATATATAGAGTGAGCTAGTATAAGTGTATAATACCTGTCATATCCTAAGAAAATGATAAGTGACTGTCATTAATTCGCGTTTCTGTTCCGTCTACGTATGTCTCGGGCTGTCGCGCCATATGTTCCTAGCTAGATTTATGAATGCCTGTGCTCAGTACATAGCTCGCTTTGTTCGCTACGCTGTCTATTCCATAGGGAAAGGATGATCTTGAAATTGAAATAGACTAGTGCCTCACAGGTCACGCTTTCCCCTTTGTTGTACTGGTTTTCATGAGCGGCAGTGACCATCGAACCAATCCAAATGGTCGTTACTTGGCGCATGTTTACTCAGCACCTTCCTTAACCACAAAGTTTCGACGTTTTGTCGCCTTCCCCCTTCCCCCTTTTTTCTGTGTAGATAGATCATTATTTAGTTTACTAGTGTACAAAGGGATCAAAGAGCTAAACATTAAGAATAAATGGGGTCTTCAGTCACATACAGGACACCTGTATGTGACTGAAGTTCAAAGCAGAAATGTATAAATTGTATCTTGACATGAAAATGGTGTGAGGGACAATATAATGCTAGGTAGAATACTACGTCTTAGATTGCAGTAATCTAGGGGAGACAGCTTATTGGCTGGTGAAAAAAAAAGAGTAGTAGATCTTTGATGCATGGACAGAAGAAAATTCCAACTTATTATCTACTTTACTATTCAAGTATAATTGGCAATCTGCAGACAGGGCAATATATACAGTCCTTAGTCAAAAGTTTGAATAATCGCGCTAATCACCCAGTCGCGTCAACCAACGCGTTGAAAAAGCTTCATCTTTCCCACAACACCAACCATGACACCTAGAAGGGCTCCTTTGAGTCCCTCCAGTGCTAATATTAAGCGTTATCAAGAGCTGAGTCCACCAGAAAGAGCTTATATACAGGGTCTTTATAAAGGTGATATAAAAGCTACTGAAATTGCAAGGCGTTTAAAACGACCCCTCCAAACTATCTATACTACGCTGAACCGACCATCTTCAAGACAGGAGTTTGAATCCTAACCACGCTCTGGTCGTCCAAAACCCTATACATATAGAGATAAACAGTCACTGATTCAATTGATTAAACAAAATCCTTTTATTACCTACCAAGAGGTCCAAGAAATACTACATTTTATAATTTCCCATGCCACACTATACTGCATACTTCAAGAATCAGAATATAGCAAATGGCGTGCTCAAAAGCGCCCTAAATTAACATCAGATGTGGCCAAGCAGCGTTATAATCGGGCCCTAAAATATCGAGGTTATAGTGACCCTGATTGGGCTAAGATTATATGGTCTAATAAGTGTTCAGTTGAATTGGATTCCGGCCAACGGTATAAATATGTGTTTTGACTCAATTTACAAGGCGAGAAATAGAAAGGGGAATATATTCAACCATATATCAAAGGGAAAGCTATCCGTGTAATGGTTTAGGCAGCTATTTGGGGCAAAAACTGCAGTGATCTCATCCGTTTGGAGCGTGATTTTAAAGCTAAAAAATATGGCTACACTGCACGCTCCTATCTTGCTCTATTGGAGAAGTTCCTGCTTACTATTCGGGAATCATGTCTTATTTTCATGCATGATAATGCCCCCTTTCATTCGGCCAAAAGATTAAAGAATGGTTACAAGATAATGCTATAAATTATATGGAATGGCCTCCATACTCACCTGATTTAAACCCTACTGAGCACATGTGGTTTCCGCTTGAAGAAGGGGTCTACAACTTGAATCCTGATATTGAAAAGTACCAGGGATCAAATAATAAGAAGGAAGAGGTCCTATAGAAGGCTTTAGAACAGTCATAGGCCTTGATTCGTCAAGATATTCAATCTACAATAATAAAGAGTATAAAGAAGCGGGTTGAAGCAGTTTTGAGGACAAAAGAGTGGTATACCAAATATTAAGCTAATTTTCTACTGTTTTTACATATTTTCATAATTTTTAGCCTTTTATTCTGTTTTTAATATACTTAGATTAATATAATCCATCTTGTATTGCAAGATATATATATTTTCATATAGAGGGTTGAACCATGGCAAGGTGCGCGGCTATTAAATTATGCAAACTTTTGTGGGGCACTGTAAACACCCCATACCGCCCACCATACACCTTCCTTTACATGAACGTGTACATTACTTAACGTTATCAACCTGCACCCAGTTGGCAGTGTCACCGAACCAGTAAGCTTTCAGACTATCTACCAGTATTTGAAGCTTTTTAACCACACAACGCCATTAAATTTGACTTACTAAATATATAAAAATATGGGTATTTACTAGGGCAATTCCGAATAGTATGCCTGACTATCTCATAGCTACTGCAGCGTTGAGGAGCCCGTCGTCTAGGCACAGGTGTAGATTCCTCAGAATGCTCATTAAGCTGCGTATCAAACTGCTGAACGCGATTCTTACCTTCCTGTATTACTAAAAGTCTAAGTCCATAGCACGTCTTCTTTATTTTCGCTTATTTTCAGCCCATAAAGATCTAATTTCTTGCTATAAAGAAATATTAATATACATTATCATTTACGCAGCTTTTTCAAGATACTGAATATAACTAATTAGGCTACTAGAAAGCTTCCGTGTTATACTAAGGCTATTCTATAAATTACGACTCTTCCGATCTAGCTGACGAGTATGCTGAAGACTGAAAAATAGAGAAAATTAAGTCTTGTAACTAGTGATAGTGTTAGCGTATATAGTTGCAGGGTGCGGACTCGGGCAGGCAGGCTAACAGAGTGTTACGCCTGGGTATTCGGGCTGGAGGTCTGCTGACCAGTTAGCTGCGCTTGCGTAGCGAGGGTCAAACCTGAATATCAGAATCCACTGAGATTCAGTAAACGAGATGCCGTGGTGCCGTGTGGGAGACATAATCCAAGGTCCGATCGAAGATGCAATAACTAATCCGTGAATAGCTCAAGTCCAAAAGGCCAGGCTTATCAAGTACGTATACTCCATAGAAGAGTTCGAACGAGTTGATGCTGGTCTTTGATATTAAAGGTAACTCTGTAGTAACCATCTTTATTGATCACGAAGAACTAAACTAAGTACATGAATGAGTGTCCTTATATGTCTCTTCCCTCTGCGGTCTATTTCCTCCAAGGTGGTATATGGTATATCTTGTCTTGGCTCGTACACCGTGTCACGTGGTACAATTTGTACTCCATAACGTATTTCACTGGTGAGCGGGCCACACCAACGAGCGGGCCACCTCCGTATCCCATATTAAACAGTCACTTTTTAAGATCCAGTATCTCAACCACACCTTATCTAAAGTGATTCATATTTATACAACAATATATTAAAGTAAGATTTAATATCAGTATTTAGATTTTAAAGGATATAAGTTTATATATCTTGAGGTAATATATATTACATTGTATTTTTTAGTAATTTATTTTATACTAATATTACAAGCACTTAAAATAAGTTATAGTTATATAAAGTAGAAAAACATGTTCTGAAAGCCTATATACAGCTTCTATAAGTATATTATTATAATATAGCTAATGATGGTTGAGATATCAGACCTTAAAAAGTGACTGTTTAGTATGGGATATGGAGGTGGCCCGCTCGTCGGTGTGGCCCGCTCACCAGTGAAATACGTTAATTAGCCTTCCTTAGGTAAGCCCGGTTTTTACACGTCGAAGAAACCTGCCGGTTCGGTGGCCGATTACGTTAAGTATAACTACTCGGACATACATAGTACTTTGACACAAGGTACAATACATACTGTATCGTCTCGGACGATCCACTAGGCTGGCCAATGAAAAACTTACGGAACAGGATCTGTGCCATACGATCTAGCCCTAGACTTTACTAGTATTAGCAAAGGACGGGGGCAAATTAGGTAGAAAAGGTCATAACGACGTATTAAAAGTGTTAGAAATCTCGGGCCATGGTTCGTGTTATATACCATGATCGAGTTGATTATTGACAAGCCCATGGTGGCACTATCCATAGAACTTCCTGTGTAGGACTGTAGGTAGGATGGCGTACAGGGTGGATAAAAACAAGGGCTTACCTATAACTTCTTGTAAGGTATAGCTGCGTTTAATTTTAACTGCTCCGCTCGTAAGCTCTCCTTAATAAGATACCCGTAGAGTACCCTTCTTAGTACATACATACTTGTCGAGTGGGTATCTTTCCTTAACCCTGTCGCACAATAACCCTCGATTTACTTTTGCTAGAAGTCATCCTGTATTCTGTATTCTGAGTTACTTGTAGGGACAACGCACCTCTACAACCTTTCCAATGATCAACTTGGATTGACTTCTTCTCCCTGAAGGTGCCGGGTTTTGGATCCCACGGCACACCGTCTTACTATCACATCTTGAACGAACATATAAATAAATATATCGCCGGAGATAATTCGGAGTAAAGTATAGGCGGGGGTCTTAGTATGGACGATGTTCGTCCCATGTAGCTCAGCTACCTAGACATACGGTAAAGAGACGATTGCTGAAGATTGGTGACTTGATGAGTTAAAGTGATGAAAATCAAGGATGAAAAAGAGAGGGAAACAAAAACAGGAAAAAGAACGTTAGAAGTCGATGACGAAGGCCCGACCACCTCTAAGAATTAAGCTTGCGCAGGTGAATGAACGGCAATCTCCGACAACCGTTCAGCCGCCCGGGTAGCGGATTTGCCATTACCAGATTTAGGTCCGTGAACGATCTCTAAGTGCAGCCGACTCAGGTACCGTCAGAACATGTCCAATCCAAAAGACTGCAGATGCAACATTCCCTCGAATAATTGTCGACCTGTCTACTCCGTATCTGACTCCTGAGATAATCGCATGCCCCTCTCTATGCGTGGCCATATCGCAATCTTGCGCGGGTATCATTGGTCCTCCGAAAAACCCCTCCACAAAAAAAAAAAAAAAACACCCAAAAAAGGGGTTCTATTCGCGTCAATTTGACGGCTGCATCTTTTTCTTGGGCCTGGACATAAGAAGCAATTTTCCTGCCTCTTCAAAGTGAACATGTTTTAAAATTGCACATGTAATTGACGACCGACGTTGTGTCGAAGGCCTTGACTATATCGCTTCAACCCAAACTCGAAGTGTTTCCTCGATAATTGTCCCAAAACCGTGCCACTGCTCCTCGAGCGACAGAACCCTGGAAACGGGCGATAAAATAGTTGAAGAGCGCGAATTCATCTGGTGTAAACACGTAAGTGTCTGGTTGACTCTGTACCCTCTCCCACAGCTCCGTCACAGCATCTTCAAGGATATTGCGATCTTCATCGTTGTCTTCACAGTTCCTGGCTCGTTCCAGCGATTGTAGGACATTAGGCCGAGTAGCAGGAGAGGTAGAATTGGCCATTTGGAGTCAACTTATGGCGATTGGCTGGGTGTGGTACGGTTGGGTGTTGCAATCTGTGAAGAGTATCATGGAAGAAGACACTGAAGAATGTAGGAATCAACAAAGGAACAACCCAAATCCTAACTGCCGGGGGATGCAAAGAGAAAATATCCCATTACCCAAAATAAAAAATAGACAAGAATAAGGAAAATAAAAAACAAAGAGAGGAAGAAAGAAAAAAGAGAGAGAGAGCGAGAGAAAGAAACCTGGTGGGAACCTCGCTCTCTGGCAAGCCCGAGCCTTTTCAAATTAACACACTTCCAGGTGGAGCACAAGGGGTGGGTGGGCAGTCGTGGATCGAGTTTCCCACAGGTGACCAAAGATGAACACTTACTTTGTTGGCATTGCAGAGGAGACGTGTGAATCTATTTATTGTTACATTCATCCTCAAAAATGCTCTAGTTTTAGGCCAGGTCAAACTGTACCAGGGATGTTGTGGTAGGACATTCGCAAATTCTTATTTAGAGCTCCTGTCAAGACCCTTGTAACAGGAAATTCTGGGTAAAGCCCACGAGCACAGATGCCTATTGAGGGTGTGAGTACCTATACTTTCTCAATTCCCTTTGGGACATACACATATAAAACAAATAAACCTACCCTATTTAAACACCAACATACATATACATACACATGTTCTCCCTTTCTCTCTTTCTTCCTGTCTTCTTTTTATCTTGTTTTATCCAAGAGGGGACTGTTCCGCTCCGAAGAGCCATGTGGCAGGTGGGGTTTCGTACGGGCTCACCCGCTATAGCAGCAGTACTTAATTCTTGGCGTAACGGTTTTTACTCAAAGGATCCGATTTAGGCTCCACAGTAGGGTTTGGCGCGAATTTATGGAGTACACTTTTACACTGCACTTACTGTACAGTTGCAATGAGTTACTGGAAGATTAGTTAGTGGTTATATGTAATTAGACACGCATGCGACTAACCTGACTTATCTGGAACAAGTAATACCAGAGAGTTTAGTTGCGTGTCCAGTTGTCCCTACACCTAATACCAGTATGGAATAATCACGTCGGGATAGTGGTTGCTCAGTTACCTAGACTACTACTTACATGAGGCGTGATCAGTAGATGGTAGTAAGTGTTCAAGTTTGGCCGAATTTTCACCCCTTGTAGCAACTCATATGGTCTGGTGCATGAATTAAGTGGGGGTTAAGTGGGTATTGTTATGAAGCCTTTCAATCAGTGGAAGGCTAGGAGATTAAATGACTCGCAGCGCCGTAGCACCAATGTCTGTAATGTTTGATAGTGGCATATTTCTTATACCAAGTATATCTAAATGTCTCAGGCTCAACCGAATAAAAGCATGACAAATATTCATCCAATGCTGGCATTTCTATGTTGTGCAATTATAGAGTATCTAATACATACTGTTCTATTTTTATCACAAATTAGCGTTTGCTCATGTGTCTGACCTTGCAGCCATGACGGAAGCTTGCATTTACCTGCAATTATCTGAAGCCTAACATGATTTGGCATAAAGCTACAGTTGTATCTTCAGGTTGACAAGTACAATTTATTCGTGTCTCCTTTTTTTTTTTTTTTTTTTTTGAACAGAATCTGAAACTGCTTCCCACGTGACGTACTCTACTTTACTTCCATCATCCGACCCTTCTTTCCGTTTTATTGTGTTCGCTTTGCTTTGACCTTTTCTTTTGTCTTCCGCTTTTTTCTCTTACCGCCCCCCACTCCTCTTTATTTCCTCCCCCCTGTAGGCTACAGTTTGTCGGTAGGGGAAGATCAAGGTAACCAGACGGATTGAGTCCTATGTCGAGTGACAACATCTGTATGTACATATGTACATTAAATCACGACTGTCGCAGTTTACAGCAAAACTTCTATGAGTGGAGGCTTCTCATAAGGTGTTGAGTGTGACCCTTTCTCTTACTTTCATCTAAAGATTTCCACATGATCATAGGCTCTACCCTTCTTGTAAAACCTCAACCTAACGATCTTCAGGCTATTACCTAGTAGTGTGTATACAAGCGGTCGGCATGATATTTAGAATGCAACACTACGTATCATCTCCCCTCACTACCTTCATTTCTATGGGGTTGTGATCTAATCAGATCGAATAGTATGATTTACTTACACAAGCATATATGTAGTAGTATGTACATGGGTTCTGCTCTATTGAAGTGTTTACCCAAAGTGTTGTATTGTATCGGTTTATAACATTAAGCAAGAACAGATGACTAATATGTGCATACATGAATTCATGTAATTCCCCACAAAAATTAACTGTACTGTGTAAGAAAATCTACACCCCCGCCTTCCAATACACACAGTTGTAGCGTTCAAAATCCGATGGTTAGCTTCAACTGTCTTCTAATTGTTTCTTATTAATTCTTGTTACAGATAATTGTAACAACATGGTTTATTATTTTACATCGAACGTGGTTGATCCGTCCGCTTTTATCTATGTCGGGAAAGACAAATTTGAGAGTATGACAACCATCTTCCAGATCTAGTGGCATCTTAAACGATTGACAATTGATTTGAATAGATGAGGATCTCATAAAGTATGGACTAGAGAAGGATGTTTGGTATCATTAGCATTATCCAATCCTTTTGTGACAATGTGCGCTAACAGTTGCTGGTCTCAATGACCTTGGTAGGGTTTGTTATCACTTCTCCATTGTCTGAACAAGATCTGACTCTATGATCAGTTTCACGTTGATAACCTATCAAGTGCGCACGTCTACCTTCGACTCCGTGATGGTGAATTATGGGACAATCTCCCGCAGCCGCTCCTAGAAGACTGCGCACAACTTACAAAGGCAAATTCTATCGAGGGTGAGCAGGATACCTTTATTATTCCCTGTGCTGTACTGCTATCAATATGGAATGCGCTAACTGATCCGGTAGGAAACAAAAGGGACAATATCACGGTAATCTATACGCCATGGTCGAACCTAATGAAGGATGGATCGATGGCTGCCGGTCAAGTCTCATTCCACAACTCCAAGCTGGTGCGAAAAGTATTTGTGCGGCAAAGGGAGAACGCCATAGTCAATCGACTAAATAAGACGCGTGTCGAAAAGTTCCCTGATCTCATGGCGGAGAAAGAGGATTTTCTGAAGAAGAAGCAGAGGGAGGAGAGGAAGAGCAGAGACGAACTGCGGGCAAGAGAGAAACAGGAAAAGAGAGAAAGGGAACAGCTCAAGTGGCAGAAAGAGCATGCCTATGATGATCTGATGAGTGAGGAGAACATCCAGGCAAGCAGTAATCATGATCGGGATCCCAACTTTCTAGATGACTTCATGTGACTGCGAAGACCAGCTGTGGAACCGCGCATTTTTATATACCAGACCAATCGTTCCAATTCCACGTCAAGTTGGACGTAGTGTTCTTAGTTCTACCTAAAAACCGGTCACTGTCGGAAACTCCAAACCAAGCTCTTTATAATTTCAAAAATTCGTTTCTTCTCTTCTTTAAACTTTCGCAATCCTTTTCGCTATTTGTTTAATGATGTCCTTCATGGTTATAATACTCTGCCATCTCTTATGTTTTCTAGCACACTGTATTAGAAGCGAATTACTCGGTGTGGTGCACATACTAGCGTATGAGCATCCTTCACTAGACCTCAGACCAGCTTGGACACTACCTGAATATGGAAAGTCAAACCCATTCATATCATAGAAAAGTAACATAAAAATTGTCCACCCACTTTTTTCCTTTGATATTTGGCCTGAGTCACTGGTGCTTTCGCAAACGCATTCGTTTGCGGTACTTAAGCGAGTGGTTCGGACTTCGGAAGTCAGCTAGTCCTTGCGGCTGCGCTAAGTGATGTTGACAGCTATGGCCCCGATCTCCAAACCACGCCCGAGCGGTTCCTATTATTCTCCCAGAAACGAAAAAAAATTTACGGGAACTCGAAGGAAAATGCCCGAAGGTGTGTATTGGGTCAACAACTACCCCTTAAATGATCCTTTGAATCCCGTTCTCACAAGCCATTCTCGAGCAGAAGGTACGTCGAAGAACAAGAGGAAGAACAAGGGCGCCACAAAGAGTCAGGAAGGATGTGGCAGGGGAATTGTAGAGCAGCAGGATGTGTCCGGGAACTTACGAGCGGAGGAATCTCTTGTCACAGTAAATCCCAATGTGGGTAGTCTTACGTTCAATGCACCATGCCCTGCCAAAACTTACGATAGACATCAGGGCATACCCGATTCCCGCCGGGAGACAAATACGGAGAAGCAGGAAACCAAAATAGGAGGAGATCACAGCGCTTTCGATGATGGTGCGCAAAAGGATTCCGAAGATGAGCGACAAACAGCCACCCAAAATGGGGAAGAGGACATACCAAAATCACCTTCTGATACACTCCAATCGAAGGAACGGTTCGACGCTCTAGTACGCGATCGGGACTCGCTACGCGCTGAAGTGACGGATATGCGGAGATCTTTGGAAGAAATACAGTCTAAGCATCGGACAGACATGGAGGTTCTACAACAGAAACTAAACGACGCCGAGAGTAAAAAGGACCACGCCGAGTCACAGTTCCAGAAACTGTTGGAGCGTGTCAATACAATTAAATCGCAGCTTGGTGAACGGCTCAAGGAAGACGCTGTATGTGCATTTGTGTTAGGCTCCAGCCGTTGCCCTCCAGCTGACATCTTTATAGGAGGAACTCGCCCAGGCTAGATTAAAGATTAGGGAGCTAGAAGAACAGAACTCGACATTGAAAGAGGGGTTCCAGGCTAAGGCCACTGAGTTGGCGGAGCTGTCTAAAGAGAATGAGCAGAAGTCGAAGGAAATCTCAACCCTACGAGATCGGACAAATTTGTCACAGCAGAACTGGCTGAAGGAAAAGGAAGAGCTTCTCGAGCAAGAATCATATCTTCAATCTGAATTTGAACAAGCTAAGGAAGCCATGCACAACTGGGAAGTCCTTGCTATGGAAGAGCGGTCTATCAGGGAAAATCTCGGCGAGAAACTCGTAGACCTCGAAGAACAGCTCGCCAGCCTCAAAGATGCCTACGAAAGAGCTTCTGATGAGCGAGACTCACAATTAGCCACGGTGGACGGGTTACAAAGAGCTTTGCAGGAAATCCAGACAGGTAACCAAGCCCCACGTTTCGAACCGTGATAAGTCAGGAACTCTAACGCGTTTCAGCCCGAAAACAAGAACTCCGTGAGCTCGTAGAGAGCTCCGATGCTCAACTTGAAGAGCTAAAACAGGCACTTCACTGCGCAGAGAAAAAGGCATTGGACACCGACAAAGCCTTTCAAGATGCTCAGAAAGAATTGGAGCGTGTAAGACCATTTGAGAAAGAAGTTAAGGAAAAGAACCTTCTCATTGGGAAACTCAGGCATGAGGCAGTAACTCTGAACGATCACTTGACTAAGGCGTTGAGATTTCTCAAGAAAGGGAAGCCGGAGGATAATGTCGACAGGCATGTTGAGACCAGACCAGACGAGCTTTTCTATCAATTAATTCGAGAGTTACTGATGAGTTCTATCAGGCACATTGTGACGAATCACTTCCTACATTTTCTTACTCTGGATCGGTCAGACCCTAAGAAATTCCAAATCTTGCAACTCATCGCGGCTCTCCTAGGGTGGACAGATGGTACGTGAGAATACTTCTGCATTCACGCCCTCCCTGCGACAAGAGTTGACAGTCAGCAACAGAACAGCGCGAGCAAGCCGGTTTGGCGCGTCCAGGAACTTCAAGTACCTCTAACAGGCTTAGAGTGCCAAACACACCTGTCCATCGTACCCCCGGTACGCCCACGCTGGCTACGGAATTTTTGGATAATGGTAACACAAGCAAGGAGTCATTGGCAGAACTTTGGTCCAACTTTCTCGAGCAGGAGTCCCAAGCTGCGCTGGAAAACACACAGTCAAAGCCTTGACCATTGTGGTATATAGAAAACAACTGACAATACGTTCCGTTGCCGCACATAGGCTGTGTTGAAGTCATACTGGTATAGTTCTTTGTGAGCTATATGATAAGCAGGTTCTTATCAGAACTTATATCCGTTACAAATCGAAAATTTTAGAACCAACTTTACATTTAGCTGGGCGTTTCGTTTTAGTAGCTTCCATGTCCACTAAATTCCGTGGTCACCGCCTTCGGAAATGAATTAAATCAAAGTATTATCTCAGTTGCAATGTATGTACCGAGTCTTCTCCACACATCTTTTCTTTCACCTTCGGTTCTCTGTCTATGTGCCCCTCTTTGACTTGTCGCCTAGCCTTTCATTGTCTTAGCGGATCTCGCCGGTTGCCTCTTCGCTACTCAGCTTTGACAATGTCGACCAATGCTGGTGCGAATCCCGTTAGCGCTTACCCCTCAACGCATGCGAAGTACCTAGGATATTGACGTTCACCTCAGTGCAAAAGTTTCGTCCGGTAGTAGTATCAGGCCCTTCTGGGACTGGGAAGTCAACTTTACTGAAAAGATTGTTTGCCGAGTATCCTGATACCTTTGGGTTTTCTGTTTCGCGTCCGTCTCCCTGTCCCTCCCGTTACTCTTGGGGGAGGTTTTGAATAAGAACTTCACGTCTTCCAACACTTATAGGTTAACCATGTTGACGAATGCAGATACCACCAGGGCTCCACGACCGGGTGAAGAGCATGGGCGCGAGTATTATTTCACAACAAAGGCGGATTTCCTCGACCTTGTGAGCGTAAATGGGTTCATTGAACATGCGCAGTTTGGAGGGAATCACTATGGCACCAGTGTCCAGGCGGTGAAAAATGTTGCGGAGAAGGGTAAAATCTGTATCCTCGATATCGAGATGGAGGTAATCAATTCCTTATACTGCTGCGGAACTCGAAACAGACAAGCATCAAATGGTCGAGAATAAATCAAGATACAAGCATACTGATAATTTATTTAAAAAGGGTGTGAAGCAAGTGAAGCGTACGGACCTAAATGCTCGTTTTCTGTTTCTTGCACCCCCTTCTGTGGAAGAATTGGAGCAGAGGTTGCGAGGGAGAGGCACCGAATCCGAAGAAAGCTTGAGGTGAGTTACCTTGCACGGATCCATTTTGTTCCTGTTGTTTGCGACAAGGTAGGTGTTAACATTCGACTTTCACAGCAAGCGGTTAGCGCAGGCTAAAAATGAGCTCGAGTACGCCAAGGAACCCGGCGCACATGACAAGGTAATCATCAATGATGATCTGGAAAAAGCCTACACAGAGCTTAGGGATTGGATTGTCGACGGCCATAAATTTGGGGCGCAGTATTAGTTGACGGATTGGATAAGGCTTATCTTTTTGTAAGGATTATTATGATCAAGATAATGCAGAATTGGCAAGGCTATGAATGTGAATCAAGCCTACTATTCAAGATTCGTTGTGTTATTAGGTAATACCGAGTGTATTTTCCTCATGAAGTGATAATTAAGGAAATTAAGTACATAAGACGAGAAGGATGACGCAAGGGCTATCATTGCTAGTCGCTGTCAAGTCTGCAATAACAATTTCGAACGTAAGAAATGGGGTAAAGCCAGTCACTTTCCATACTGGGAGACAGAAACATAGGAGACAAAGTAGGACAAGAAGAAATCAGTAGTTAAAAGGATATCTGTAACATGCTGGTATGAATCTGGAGTTATGTATGAGATAGAAAGAAAAAAGAAGGGAGGGATGCTCGAGACTTTTCTGTAGTTGTCTGCGCTTGCGCCTATGTATGGAAACAGCTTGTATGCATGGCTTGTTCCATGGAATACTGAGATATATCCTTGACACTCCCAAGACGACGTTAATAACCATTCATAGTCATTCGTTGAGAGTTGCGGCTAAGTTCTCTGTCGGCAGAGGGGCTGATGGGCCGGCTTCCACCACTGTGACCGCCAGCTGCACTGCTCTCCTTGAGGGCAAGAAGCTGCTTAGCACGGAAGGTCTCGTAGTGGATCTGGCTTGTGGTCTCAATAAGGTCCTGGAGATGGGTGCGAGTGAGGAAGTTTCTCAGGTAAACAAATTCACAGTGATTCTCATCCTCCACGTTGATAACACCCCAGCGGTTCTGTCGGCCGCGAACTTGTTGGCCATTGACCACAATAGTCCTTTCACTCCCGACAACAGCAAAGGGGATAATGTCCTGCATATGCATTAGACACTAGACGATTACACGTATCAGTGGGGATCCGGACCTTGATTTGGGCATTGACCGCGCGCTCCTCGTCGTCGAGCTCATCGTTATCATACGGGTACATCTTCAAGTTGTGAAAGGCAAACTCCTCCTTAATTCTTTCCTTGAACGCCTGACGTTCCTCAAGGGTGAGCGAATCAGCCTTGGCAATCACAGGAACAACATTGACGACATCGGACAACTTCTTCAAGACAACGATATCAATAGGTTTGAGGCTAGAATATAGTCAGCTCAGCCAGGTTCCACGGTTTGAGAGACATAAGACTCACGCATGCCCAGACGGTTGAATGAAGAACAAGCAACAGTGAATGCGGGTATCTTGAATGTAACGGTCACGCTGGGCAGTAAGTTCCTTTCGGAGGTACGCGGAATGTTGGTCCTTGATGTATTTCACGATGGGGTCCCAACTGGCAAGTAATTAGCACGAGTAACGCGAACATCACAGGACTTATACCATCTATCGTTGTTGACTTGATCGCCATATCCAGGGGTATCCACGATATTTAGCCTAAGGCGTACACCGTTTTCCTCAATAACTAGTTGCCGATCATTAACAGGGCCCCTTCAACGTGGGAAGGCAACGTTGTTGACTTACTATGGGAGACGGTCTGGATTTCCGTGGTCGAGCGGACGGGCTCATTAGGAGTCAGACGACCCTTCGAGTCAATCAAGTGGGAGGCAAAGATAGTGTTGATCAAGGTGGATTTCCCAAGACCCGTCTGGCCTTTTCAAATTGTTAGTTTGATAGTTAAAGCATGGCCACTCAAGTAAATAAAAGAGGACTTACCAACACACATCACGTTAAACTGAAAGCCGCGCTTGAGCAGCTTCCGTTCAATTTGCGAGGTGATACTGTCGAAACCGACATGGCTACGAGGGAAAACGGGAGCCGGGGTGGTGGAAGTCGGGCTAGTAGTGGTGGTAGCCATGGTGGAGAGATAGCACAAGGTAGGTAGGTGACCAGGTGTTATCTCCAATTAGACCAATGGGGGTATGATGAATGTGAGGACTGAAGAATCAAGCAAGAGCTAAGCCACCAAGAAGGTCTAGTGTTTGACAGACGAGCTTTCTACCCCCAAGATGCTAGTTTGACTGGAGAAGGAGAGATGCAGTCCACCACCGTTATGGACCCCTTTAATTGTTGTTGCTCTCAGGGGGACGCTAGTCTACATTCGGGCTAGTGCCTTCTCCGGACCCAAATCAGCACATCCGCAGTGTCGGCTTCGGCTTCCAAGAAGCATACCAAAATTTTGATATCAGATATCAGATACGCCTAGCTTCCCGTCGATCGCCCTTCGTTTCAGCAGATTTCCTCTCGGACTTGGACATAATGGCACTGCGGTCAATCTCGCCTACCATGCCCTCGCAGATGCTGTCGCGTATCTTTATATCCTCCGAAACTCTAGGACGGGCTTCTCGGATTCTGTGGTCCTCCCCTAGCGTCTTTAACACCCTCTCGAAGCCCGCCGCATTATCGCTGAATATACCAGGTCTTCTGTCCGATGTTTGGGACTCTGTTCTCCAAGCTGTGCCGAAGAAGAAAACCTCCCATATGAAGAAGCGTCACAGGCAGATGGCTGGTAAAGCCTTGAAGGATGTCAAGAACCTCAACACCTGCTCTGGCTGCGGCCAAATAAAGCGTGCGCATGTTTTATGTCCACACTGTGTTGAGAGTATGTAAACTACCATCGCTGCATTCCCCACGACTCAAATCTGGCAATGACTGACTTCACAGATATAAAAAAACAATGGAAGCAAACCCACACAGCGTGAGAAAGAAAC
The DNA here is from genome assembly GCF_009176365.1 of Aspergillus alliaceus. NCBI lineage: Eukaryota > Fungi > Ascomycota > Eurotiomycetes > Eurotiales > Aspergillaceae > Aspergillus > Aspergillus alliaceus. The sequence goes on from NW_022474737.1 coordinate 49,910, forward strand.
GAATAATAAACAAGGCCAGGGAAAGCGAGGGAGGCGGCGAATTCCATATGCCCTTGAGAATTGTACTTTTACTATATACATGAAGTGTCGATAGATATATGCTGCATGGCACTTGGCGTCTGGTTCTGACGTGGGAATTCGCGTGTTTGGGTTCTGTATATTTGCTATAAAAAACCTTCAATTAGATGTTGTTATATTTCGATTTTTTTAATATTTTTATTTATATATTTCCTTGCGAAGGCAATTCTAGAGTTTTTCAAACCGTAAGCTCTTTTCTTCAGTGAGTGAGTGTTGTTATGTCATTTTTGTTTTTAAGGCGGCCGCTGATGATCTCACCCGACAAGTGTGTCCCACTATTTTTGCGAATTATAGCAACTTCATTTATCCCCTCGGAACACGGATATATGCAGACTAAATTATCTAGAATTCCCCATACATAGCCAGAAGCATTCTGCTATGGTAAGTTCTATGGAAATAGAGAATTTCACGGGCCACATATTCTGACAATGATACCTATAACAGTCGAAACAATATCTATCCTGTGGATCGGCAGATGATGGTATGTATACAAAATTACTCTTATATTCTTGTCCTCCCTTCAACTCTTTCGCTGCCCTTTCACTATCAACTAGATCTGTGCTGACCATGCACAGCACACGCCGCTGATATTTTCTCTCTGGCTGTCACCGATAAGCAGATATTGTCAGCTTCCGGTGTCTCTGCTCTCAAAGTTCATTCGACAGCCGACCCTGATTTCCCGTTGGTACAATCAATTGATGGGGCCCATAAAGCTGGGTGCCATCATGTGGTAACCAATGGAAGTGGGTCGAGAGCAGTAAGTGTTGGCTTTGGAGGTGAGATCAGGGTTTGGTCCTGTCATAATGGGACCTGGTCCGAAGATGAGACAGCCTTAGGTAATGGAATGTCTTATATCACTGAGAAAACTCTTTCTCTAACATCTGAATAGCCGGTAGCACAAAACCTACTGATACTTGGGCAATTGCCTTGTCAGAGGATGGTCAGTATCTTGCCGGTGTAAGCCAAGATGGACACATTAGAGTGTGGGATTTGAGTGCCAATGGCGAACAAATACGTGACTATGAAACTAAAGGTAGCTTTGGTACCTGCATTGACATGGTAAGCTATCTATACAATCTTGAATTTCTAATTTTATTTATTTATTTATTATTATTATTACTATTTTTTTTTTGGTTAAGCTGACAGGCCGATTTTAGTCGGCAGATGGTCGTTTCATAGCCAGCGGGCATGAGAATGGTAGCGTCTACATCTTTAGCACGGAAACTGGTCGTATGCCGTTTAGTTTATCCGGTATGTGCCTTACATATACCCCTGTAGTCTCTCACAGCATCAATGTCAGACGCAGCTGATACCTCGCAGGACTAGTGAAGCCCTTAAGAGCTGTTGCATTTTCTCCCGGGGGAAAGTTCCTCGCAGCTGCTGGAGACTCTAAAGTGATAGTGCTATATGATACTGCGTCTGGTGAGCAGGTGGCTAACCTCTCAGGGCACTCGGCATGGGTCCTGTCTCTTTCCTGGAGCCATACAGGAGAACATCTCTTAAGCGGGTAAGCGCACTGTAGTATACCACCTGGGCTAGTAAAGGGGGTTGCGCTAACATCTTTGAAGATCATTCGATGGAAAAGTCAAAGTCTGGTCTATCGACACCAGAACATGTGTTGCAACTCATTCTGAAACGGAGAGGGCCGTTTGGAACGTCAGATGGCTACCGAAGATTGGAAAGTCAGAAGGATTTGCCACGGCCGGTGCAAATCGTAACATATCATTCTACAGGGAAGCTACTGGCGGCTGATATCTAGACACATGCAATCTGTATGAGATTTTCTTTGCAATTTTCACAGCCAGCAAACCAGCCTACGGTCTGCTGATTGTGCGGAAACCATTCTGCAATGTATTTCTCCCGGTGTACTTTAAGCTATAAACCAATATCATCAAGCTGAAGAGCTTCGTATTCAATCCGATTCCGTAGTTAGCATGGACAGCCCTTGTCAACGCAACCAGTTGCCTATTTTTATTTGAAGATTTCGACAAATAGTCGACGCATCCTTTTTAAAAAAGCGCCAAAGTCCCGATCCTCGTTCAAGATATCCAGCTCTCTATCAAGAGCATCCCTGTCCACCTTGGGCCGGGTATGAAACACTTCGTAGTCGCGACTGGAGGTGCCAAGCTCAAACCAGGCCTCGGCTTCCCAGTCCTTCTCAAGGAGGTGGCTAAACACGAATTTCAAGCGATCTTCCCGCCCAGCTCCCTCAATTCGAAGACATAGATAGTCCTGCCAAAATTCGAGTTCTGGTATGTTCAGGCGAGCTTGTGCGTCAAGATGCCGGGCGTGAGCTTTCTGAGCTTCTAATTTCTGATTTATAGCCTTCTGTGTCTCGTTTATTTGTTGCTTAAGACGATCTCGTTTAGAAAGACGAGAATCGCGTTCCATAGTTACAGATGAGATCGTAGCATGCATCTCGGCAGCTTCGGCAGCTTCTTTCTGTAGAGTTTGTTCATGAGTTTGTGACTTAAGATTTAGAATTTCGATGTCTCTCTGTCTCATTCGTTGGTCCTCTTAAGGCTTGAATCAGTCACAACACGCTTAAATGGCCTCGAGGTCTATATAAGTGCACACCTTGGAGCTCAGCCAAACCGATCTTGAATTGATTTCTCTCCTCCAGTATTTGTTTCCTGCCCCTCTCGATAAAAGCATCAAACCGTGCAGTGAACTGGGCCATGCGATTACGCAGATCCTCAAAGCCAAAGTTTATACTAGGTAGGGATTCCGCCATAGAAGGTGCATCTGGTGATGTGAGAGGTGGACGCATGCCGCTAGTGGACAATGAGGGTTCGAAAGAAGAAGTCATAGTGAACGCTGTACGCCGTATCTTGTCTAGGAATGAACCAGGGTCGACGCAATTGATATGTTGTTGGTGCTAAGTGAGTCTCTTGACAACAACCCGACACTAACATGTTTGTTGCGCCGCAACGGTCAATCGGATAGAAAGGCTTGGCGTGTTTTACTATCAGTATCACGTGACATACAGCACACCTTCATTAGAGAGGCGAGATCTCGATATCGAGTTGTATGGGCTGGTGGAAATAGTTGAAGCGTTCCGAAACATAACTCATCCACATTAATTGAAGAGTCTCCAAAAATGAGCTCGATGCAGGGCCATCTACCTGTTCTGTACCTATAGCGGTGAGGACTGGCATAATTTCTCCATCTAAAAAAGCTCAGTTAAACTGACGACTGCAGTCCATTCGTATATACATATATGCTTGACAACACTCTCTTATGGTGCGCTGTTTGATAATTGACGTGGGTGAATGTTTCTGATTGCACTGCAAGAGGGTCGCTTGGGCCTCTCCAGGTAGCTTGCACCACATCGTTCAACGCGTCATGGGTCGGTTCTCGATATGCTTACAAGACTAGAGCTTGTTCATATTGTCAGGAGCCTAGATAACCCCGATGGATGAACACCCCACGAGTGCTCTGCAGTATGGGCACTTGGGGAAAGCCATATATGACCCGGAGACGCAGTCTTGGGGATTTTCTCGGACTTTCGCTCCGCGTAAGCTTCTGAGTACTAAGCAATCGATTGCATATCCTAATCATTGCTAACTTCTTTCTAAGCACCTCATATAACCTTAGCTGGAGTAGCGAAGACTACTGTTACACCGCCCTTTACGGCTTCGCAATCCTCGCAGATCGAAAACAAAAGTCTCATACCGAAGGTTTACCCAGAACTCGCAGCTTGTTGGCCATTGGTTAACAATGAAACTCTCTCACATGTCATCGCCACGACGAGCGAGACATGCGACCCTTTAAGCTCATCACTCCTTGACCTGGGACACGCAGTTGACCTTGAAAATGATGATTCGGGAAGCCGAACTGTTCCAATTGCGGTAGTTGCGTCCGGGGAGTGCGGCAACGCCATTTCTTTCTACAAAATAGACGAGGACGTTGTGGACTTCAAACTGGCAACAACAACCCACATACGTGTCCCATCCATTAGGCAAGCGGAGTCTGCCGAATGGTCTGCACATGGAGCCGCTGTTCGTCAGATATGTTTTGCGCGCACAGTGGAAGAGAAGCCAACGTGGATGGCGGCCCGTTTCCCTCATTCTACCCTGGTGTTTCGGCCTCTTTATCATAGGAGGCCTGTCCCTGTTCACATATGCCACAATAGTGATCAGATACTTCGAAGTAAACCCCATAATTCTCGCCTTGATCCGAATTTATTGGTGGAAATATCGAATTCAGAGACTGGAGGTTATGCACACGCGGCTGTGGTCTTTAATCCGTGGTATCAGAAGAAAATCGGGATTGTCGATGAGAGGGGAAACTGGAGCATCTGGGAGATATCTGGTCGACAGAAGCAGAACAAAGGTAACTGGACAGCTGCATGTTCCACGTCTGGCACACTTCCATGGCTGGATCTTGGTGATGGCCACGAAATAGGCAATAAACCTCAGCATGACGGGTGGGCAACTATGGAGTGGGCTGGAGATGTCAACAGCTTCATTGTTTCTAATAGGCGCTGTCCCATGCTCTATCGTATGGAAAGCGATCAGATATACCCTTTCCCTATAGAACTTGGTTTAAAAAGAAAGTCTGAGTGGATCCTGGATGTCAAGCGGAGCGCTTGCAACGTGTCCCATGTCTTTATTCTGACGACTTTACGAGTTTTTTGGCTTGATGTTAATCCTAGCCTGGCTCTAGCACCCAAGGATGGCACGAGGCCTTCCCTCTTTCCCCGCCTGTCCTGGCGTCACTTTCGGGATCCAGAGGACACTACACTGCAACTAACATCTTTGTCCTTGTATAAGGACTCTTATCTTGTGCTATACTCCAGGTTGAGCAATATCGTGCTGACTTTCTATTGTCCGACAATATCTGAAGGACGTGGAGATATAGAGCCTATACCCGATCCCTTCCTTCTGGATATTCCGTTGATCTCAGAATACAACGGAGAGCCTCAACCCAGCCTTGAACGATTCTCGTCGCTCGTTTTCAAAGAAGTCATGCATCTACCATCAATGGGGGACAAGAAAGATTATACCCCGAGCCTCAGGCTTATAAAGCTTTTTGTGTTAAACTCACACCTATCTGTGCGTGAATCAATTTATGTTGGACCTTCGGATAATAATGCTCTACGTAAACAAGACCTCAGAAACGAGGTTATCCGGCTGAAGCGACGCTACCCAGTGATGCGCATAGGACAGATGCATGCAAAACAGTCTTCTGCGGACTTTATAGTCGATGACTGCGATGAGTCTGTGGTCGGCCCTGGTGCACTCACTCTTCCAGGCACGGGGATGTCGAGTATTACACCACTTGAATTACCCCAATGGACTATCGATTACTCGCAGGTTTATGAGGTGGCCACTGGGAGGCTTGGAATATCGCCAGAAGGTGATGTCAGGCAGATACGTGATAAAAGCTTCCAAGAGTCTCTCAAAGAGCTGACAATCAGTGTTCCTGCATTGACGGGAAGCCAATCGGCTAGCAAAACACTGTACGATTCATAATTCTTGCTTTAACATGATGATGCTGACTCCTCTCAGGCTTGAACTTCTTGACCGCAGCCCATTGTTGGATGATATTGACCAGAACGCACGTGATATTGAGGACTTGCTGTCTACCTTATTAAATTGTCATGCATTCACCTACCAGCACCAAAAGCTTGTCATTCAATTACCTAATCTTACAATGTTGCCATCTACTAAACCTGTTGAATCGAAAACGCCTTCCCAGTCTAGTTTGATCGAGATATATGATCAATCAGTGAATTACTGGCTGGCCAGCCTTCCTCATAACATACCCGGTCGCACACGAATCATGAAAGAAAAAGTTATTCGAAGTGCTGCGGCTGATTTTGTTCTGGCGCAGGTCGTCGCAACTCGCAAAACGGACTGGGAATCAGAAGCCAACACCGACAAACAATCATCCAACCATAAGGGGGATTCATCATCATATACTCCACCCATTAGCTCAAGGCCTAGGAGTAAAAGTCGGTCATCCTTACTGTCCCACATCCCTAGAGAGAATGGCCACGGCAGCTGGGCAAGTGAGGACGATGGAAGATCCGCCCCGAATACAAGGCCTTTTTACTCTAGCCTGGCTGCTTTTACCGAGTTCACCTATGAGCGACAGCGGTCCGTGTCTCAAAATGTGACAAATATGCTGCATCACTGGCTACCAGGGACAGATCCGGTTGCATATGACTGGCAAAGAACTGTACAGGCACTGGGAATGGAGGAATCGCAACGTGATTCCAAGAATGCGACCCCGAAGCGTAGGTTGAGGAAGAAAACAGTAGAACCTTCCATCCTTCCGATGACATCTACAGCGACTGCTATCCGAGGATGGGGAAGCCAACCCGAGATTAATGAGCCCCCTGCTATACGGCTTCAAAGCAGCCAGGTGATGGAGGATGGCCTTCCAATGACCCAGGTCGAGCGGGGGGCGTTTGGCGGCCGAGAAGCTGGCCGAAAAAGCATTTTGAAGGCGAGGAAAAAAAAGCGAGCGGCTGGCTTTTAGTGAGACGATTCTGTTCGTCTCTTAGTTTTTTAGGAGGGGAATGGATAAGTAAATCAATGAGAAGAAAAATCATGGGGGATGGTAACCACTAAGAGAAAGAGAACGATGAAGATTGGAGGTTTAGAATCGGAGGATAAATCATGCGTTTAAATAATAGGCAATCAAGAGAAGGAGATAAAATACGAGCAGTATACACAGTACTATATATCGCTGGAGGTCCTCTGTACGGTAGGGATCAAGTCATCGATGTATCATCCACGTTTCAGGGATGAGTAATTGATTAATACGTTCTGTTCTGTTCCGTTCTGTTTGAAGGGTGTTGAAAAGGCCCAAGAACAGTAAATAAATATCAATTACACTCTATTTATCTCAACAGAGATTGGCTCCGTACTGGCTAACTGCCCCGTCCCCACCAGATCTTTCGTCTTCCCACACAGCCAACTGAACAGGTATGCATCTACCCTCCATCTTCATAGATCATTTTTGAACCACAAACCACGGCGGCCCGATCATTTCACCATGTCTGAACACCAGTACAAATTTCATATCACCATGAGCTGTGGTGGTTGCTCTGGAGCTGTAGAACGAGTACTGAAGAAGTTGGATGGTATGTTCCCCTCTCTCTCCTCCCCTTTCTCTCCCCTCTATTTCCCCCTGAACCTGGGCCTAGACAGATCGTATATCTATCCACCTAAGTTGTTTGTGTTTATGTTTTTTTCTTTCTTTTCCTTATCATCATCATCATTGTTTAATCAAAAAAAGACGAAGTCAAAATAGCCGATTACTGACAAAAAGTTCTCTGTCTCGCTTTTTGCATTATTGTTTAGGGGTCAGATCTTTCGATGTCAGTCTAAATTCCCAAACTGCCACCGTCGTAACGGAACCGTCCGTGTCGTATGATACCGTGTTGGCTACCATCAAGAAGACTGGGAAGACTGTCAATACTGGAGAGGCCGATGGTCAGACCATGGCCATCTGAGGAACTGCCTCTTTTTCTTTTGTGGTTGCCCTCCAAGGGTCCAGGTCAATCAGGGCTTCTTTTGCTATTTGCGCGGGGGCTTGTTCGATCGGTCTTCTAGGATAAATCGACTATATAACTACTTCCTGCCCATCCGGATTTCCCAACTCCTCCTTTTATAAAAACCCTTTTAAATTTCGCATTCCGAATGCAGGTTTAGTAACAGGCTTCAAAACCTTAGGTCCATCATAACCGTGGTTGACTAATAATTCCAATTGGTACACGTTCGGATATACTTGTATGTACAGGGGTTAAGCAGAATTCTACAGCTAAAACTTAACCCCACATCAAAGCGCTCAAAAAGTAGACCAGCTCACCTACCTAATCCATAATGATAACGGTTCTACCCTCAGGCATCGAGTGGCATGGTTGAGATTGATCGTCCCTGCCCACAAAGGTAGGATAGGCTAGTTCTTGTGTGTGTTGTGGGCGTCCACTGGAGCAGAAGTTAGTCAACATTCCCGGTGCCGATAAGAGATCGAAGCGGAAAGGGAGAAAAGGGCAGATGTAGAGATGACAGTGTAAGTAGTTAATATTCGGGTCAAATCATACCGTGAAGAATGAGATGAATTCGGGAATCGCCCCTCATAATCACCGACTGCAGATGCAGACTCAATCAGTCCAGCATCAGGGTATCTCATATCCACCGTAGCATGGCCTTGAACAGCAGGCCCCACCCTCGATTCCAGAGGGTCTCGAAAAGGAGGCGGTCTTGAGCTGATACCGCCAGGTATGATATGTTTGTAAGGCTCGCGAGGGTGCTGAACACAGGTCCGCTGAATAGGAGGCTCCCGGGCACAATGCGTACGAAGACGGTGCTGTGGTGGGTGCTCCATCGGAACCAGAGCCTGCGAATCAATAGTACGAACAAAATCATCTGCATAGTGCCTTCGGCTCTTCGTGTTTTCATGCTGCATTAGAATATGGTCATGACCGTTAGTCCAGCTAGACTTATGCAACCCGGATCCTTCCAGTAGCATTGTTCTAGAGTCATGGTGATGATCTGGATAGCAGATCCTTTGTTCTTTTAAATTAGAAGATTGCACGGGCACAGCTCTATCGGAGCCATAAGTCATCGAAGCAGCAGTCCTGGTTCCTGGTAAAGGACAGGGCTGTTCTGGGGGTCTCCACCGGCCGTGAACCTCTTCAACTGGATGGTTACGGGGTAGTGATTGGCCTCCTAATGTTTCACATTGTTCCGGATGCATGAACCTTGATTTAAGATCAAAACGGGTAGCACGTGAATTGGACAATTGAACCTTCCCTAACCGGGGCTCTGAATTGGGAAGAGGGTCGACCGGTGCAAGATACTTCCTACGAAGATGGATGTCATCCTGAAGAGAAAATTGCCTTGGCGAAGACCCCAAAGGTATGCATTGTCTTCTTGTGCTGGTATCCGCCAGGTCGGTGGCAAGAGCCAAACGAGAATGGCCTCTTTCGGGGTTGACAGTTTCATAGTAAGCCAGACGTCTTCTCTTGGGTAATTGGTCCTGCACCCCATCTTCAATGAAATGATGCGGGATATCCTTGTGAGGGAGATGGTGTGGCGTTACCGAGCGAATAGAGAAACCTCCAGACATCATTCCGGTAAAATGATCTAATGGGCCACTATCTGGGAGTTTGTTTTCCGGTGACAAAGGAGGTTCAATAGAGGGCAAGACACGTTCCTGTGGGTTGACGCTTGTTCTGCTATAAAAAGGACCTAAAGCTCTTTGAGATCCACGCTGATCTCCACTATTTCCAATGACCTTAGGGCCACTAACAAAAACAGGAGCATTTGGTGAGTTATCTTGTTGGAATAAAGGCTTTCCCCCTCGAGACTCTAGAGCCCGTTCCAAGGGCACTACTTCGGGTACAACCTCTCTTTGATGAGGGGATCGAGTTATGGGATATACATCATATGGCTTCTTCGCTAGAATTAGCAAGATGACGTTTCCATACTTAATCGGCAAGAATAGCCATATCAAATCAAGAGCCAAAGTTCCTTGCGGACTTACACGGTGTTCTATGACAGGGGCAATAGTCGATCTATTCAGCCCAGTGCTATTCACTTGTCCGAAAGGCGTAGCGGATATCCGCCGAGAAGGTATGGCTCGGAGTAGACCAGGATCACTGTTTTCCTGCAAAGATTGTTGTGCAGCGTATATGGGTCTTCCATGATCGGTAGAACCATCAAGAGGTCTGCGTTTGTCAGTCACATTTGCTCCATTCCTATACCGGTTTATGGCGCGGTCCCAGGCCTGGTATCTGCTGAAGCCGCGACGGTCAATTTTGGCTTTTCTAGGAGCTACCCGAATGAAACGGAAACCTGGCGGAGCCTCCTCATCCGATATGTCCAGGTTGTGTTCTCGATGTATAGGGTTTGCATAGTTGACAGGCTTCATTTGAAGGTCTTCGGTACATGGGTGGCTCGAAACGATCTCCACACTGTAGTCCCGATCAACATATTGAGGAATGTCGCCTTCAGTATCACTATCTTCATCATCGGAAATAACAATGACTTCACGGAAGACGTCCTCGAGGACTGTTTTCCCGTTCTCATCATCACCTCTCCACTCTACCAACCTGGCTAAGGTAGGTTCTTCAACAATGCTTCTAGCCTCGTGAAACGACGTGGTCTTGAGAAGACGATCGTAATCAGTATAGACATGTCGAATATGGGCTACGACTGCTAATTGTGCTCGACGAGCCAGGGGTAACTCAACCGCCGTGCCCACTTTGCGTTGGCCCTTCGATCGATTTAGCATGACCATCTCGCGATTGCTATTTGGCTAATACAGAACTGTTTCACATACTTTCTGGAAGGCAGTCTTGATAATTTGGTTCAAATCGTTATCTGGGATATTAGGGAAAAGATCCCTCAATACGTCCCGCGCCTCAGTGTTAATGGTGGTTTGAGAGATCTCTGAGTTAGTGCGTTTGTGTGTTGATGTATAGACAATGCTTTGAAACGGCATTGCTTTCCCTGCTGGTGTGAGATAAAGGCCTAAATCCATACATGCAGTCGCAACAATGGCACTTGGGAAATGATACCCGATCCTGTGCACATGCTGAGAAAGGTTATGAGTGTGCATATGCGGAGTTGTCTACCGGGAAAGATCAAGTATTAGAGAAGAGAAGTGCTAAAGGCAAAGATGGAGAGAAAAGGGGGAGGGAGGGAGAGAGACACGTCTGTTGGCCTACCGTGACAGCAAAAACCTTCAGACCATCTTTTCGGCATAGTTCCTTGCACGCAGAGGTGAGCTGAGGATTGCCTGCGGGAATGAAAGTGTAACCAGGGGGTGCCTTCGCTTCAAACGATATCTGCCTTGACTGTCAAGATTGTCCTGAGGAAGCCAATAATACAATAACATACAACACTCCGAAGCTTTTTCTTTTCTTGCGTGACGGACTCCATGATCACTTTATGCTTTCGAGTAGTCCTCAGAGCAGCCCTACCTGGAGCGCGCCTGGCAAGGGCCGAAACGGGCCTCCGAAATACTCGGGCCATGCTGTTAATGTCTGGTCTTCAAGTCACTACAGAAGACAGGCGTTCATCTTGACGGTATCTCCCCAAAGACGCAATGTGTGAACATAAAGAGAATACAGCGAGCTGACCAAGCAGTTCAGTAAAAGGGGTGGGAGAGAACGTCAATAGCATGCCATAGCTTGATAAGTCCAGTTAGTGATTCATCTCTACACCAAAAGAACGCGTGGACATGAGCAGCTCCAGAGGAAAGATAAATAAAGCTGGATAAGATTATAACTGCCCAGCACAGATAACCTCTGATTGACTCTTGAGCATGCACACATTCATATAGAAAAGGAAGAAATAAAGAAATAAAAGAAGGGGGGACTTTGGATGAGGAAGTAGACAAGATGATGGAGTTAGGTTTGCGGCGCAGTGCATCTAGATATAAGCAGTAGTACTACTAGTAGTCGGCAGTAATTGAAAGGGAGATGGATTGGGAGGGCATCAACCGGGCCGATCATTTGCGGCCTAAACGCCCGCGGGCGCCTGCCTGTTTAGGCTAGTCCCATCGCTGCTCTACTCAAAAGTACCTTACTTAAGACACAGACTTGTCCAAATATTCCCCTTGATCTCTGTAAGGACACCTTTGGACACCATGCACGGTGTCACTCACGTGGATAAACGAGCTATTATCCAAGCCTACCGCCATCTATATCGACAAGGATTGCAAGTGATTAATCACTCTACGCCATCGCGTCATGTACTTCTCCGGATTTTGCGATCCTCGTTTCGCTCGTCTTCCTGTAATGACTTCGACCCGCAAAGGATAGCCAACACATTACGCTTTCTCCAGCGAGCTGCCGATGTTGCGGGCTTGGAACATAAGATCGTGAAGAACTTGTTGATGGTTAGATACTGGGAGCAACCTCAAGTGAGAAAAGACTTGCGAGTGTAGGTCATATATGAACAGGAAAAAAGGACTCCGAGAGTACTAGCTCTAACTTTGTCAAGACTCAAAGGGCTAGGGATTGACCAAAAAGATATCAATCTACGAAAGGATGCCAATGAGCAATTCAATCTGACCTTAATGCTCTTGAATGAGAGCTTAGGGACATGCCTCAAATAATTGTAGGTCGTTTTAAGTTCTACAGTATGCCGAACATCGTTGTGAATTTTGGATAGTTACCTTTCTACCTGTGGTATATAGTAAATAGTACAATGAAGTAAATTTTTTTTTTAAAAAAAAAAGGAAAGAAAAAGAACATACCAATGATAACTACTGTGAGTTAATTAAATACATGCTTATAGCCACCTTTTCTTTTTATCTTTCTTTGCTCTGCTAGTGGTTAGAAACTTCAATAATACGTAGGTCGAAGACGTCATTACGTAGGAAAAGCAAAAAGAAACAAGGCATTATACGAAGTAGTATGTATAGTATATATTGACATAGTGCTGTACAAACCATTACTGTAAATACATACATATCAAGTGACCTTTACGGAGAACCTCAATGAGTACTGAGTACTCCTAGTATTTCCACTAGGGTTCTGATCATTACTAGTCCTAAGATCTGGGTTGTCAGGCAACAAATCAGTGGCCGATCCCGACCTTGATTGTCACATGCTTTGCGTTCCTGTTCCGGCACTCACAGGATATTTATTCGTGAGAACTACAACAACCTCTCCCTCCAAATAACTTTGCTTTATGAAAGACTAGTACAGCCTATGTTTTTCTTTAAATCAAATGTTGCCTCCGGTCCTCCATGAGCGGGCTCATCACTTCCTTGCTGATCGAACCCGTCGTTCGGCAAGCACGTCGTCTGTCGCAGCAGACTGAAGGATCCCGTCCGCCTTCTATCCTTGACCAACCAGAACCCCTGAGCATCCAGTATCCGAAATCTTCAGCAGGAAATGAAGACAACACCAATAGTACCACAAGGGCTATGATGTCACATTCAGGGCAAGAAGAACAGCCTAATACTGGGTTGCCCGGTGGATATGTAGCCTCCGAAGATGACCCCTCTTTCTCAGCGCTGACTGAGTCCACCGATGAAACTGAGCCTTTATCCCTGCAACACCAAACTAGGCATATAGTTGACAATATTGACTCCGAGGACTCAAATAGTCATATAGTGGTCATGCATGGGATTGATCCGATGGGCCCACGACAAGCCGCTTCCGTCACCATTCCTACACGAAGTGTCTCTCAACAGACGAGTACCATTTTGCCGGAGACCGAACGGGCTTCACACAGTCACCTTGGCATATTTGAGGCGAATGGTCATTTTTCGCTTCCAGAAGACGATGGAATGGGTGATTTGAGGAAAAAGATCCATGCCATCCGAGATTTGAATTGTAGTAACATGGAGCAAGCACGTATGGTCCATCGGTTAATGACAGAGAACTATAATGCCTGTCAAAGTAGCCTGGATACTCAAACTATGCAGGCAACACTGTCGCATTCCGGACCGCGAAGTCCGGATCGGCCTGTCACTCCGAACCGCCACGAGAGTGGCCAGTTGTTTAAGCGACAGTCTTTAATCCCAGCTAGCCCATCTTCGGTCGCTCAGCAGGAGGTTCAGCATTGTCTGACAGCTGAAGACTTGAAACCAACTTTCTTTCCCAAAGATGAACTAGAGCCGCCTCTTGATGATGTTGATGATACGGATGCTGAGGAACTCGAAGAGGCTTGTCTAGGCTGTCGGCATTATAAGAGGAATGTCAAGCTACAATGCCACGCCTGCAAAAGGTGGTATACCTGTCGATTTTGCCATGATGAGGTAGAGGACCATCATCTCAATCGGCCAAAAACAGAGAATATGCTATGCATGCTATGCGGACATGCCCAACCTGCCTCACAATTCTGCATTAAATGCGAAGAACAGTCTTCTCAGTACTACTGCAATATTTGCAAGCTCTGGGATAATGATACTAGCAAAAGTATCTACCACTGCAATGATTGCGGAATCTGTCGTATTGGCCAAGGTTTAGGTAAAGACTTCTTTCACTGTAAGGTAGGGTGCAATACCCCAAAGGGCTGGAAGATACATCCGTATACAGGTACTAATGTATTATTTCAGACATGCTGTGTCTGTCTGCCTATCTCTATTGAAAATACTCATCGATGCATCGAGCGCTCGACGCAGTGTGATTGTCCCATCTGTGGAGACTACATGTTTACTTCTCCCGAGACTGTCGTCTTTATGCGGTGCGGTCACAGTATACACCAGAAGTGTCTTTCTGAATACTCCAAAAACTCGTACCGCTGTCCGATCTGCAGCAAAACTATCACGAATATGGAATCTACTTTCCGAAACCTAGACCGTACCATTCAAGGTCAGCCTATGCCGGCTGAATTCAATGACACGAAAGCTCTAATTTACTGTAACGATTGCGGCGCAAAGTCAGTTGTGAAGTACCACTGGCTTGGGCTAAAATGTGATATGTAAGTTTGACCAGATCTTTCATAACTAGTGGTGGACTAATGAGCCAGGTGTGAATCATACAACACTGCCCAGATTCGACTAGTAAATGGAGATATACTGGATTCATTAGAAGATGGAGATGATGACGTGAGAGGAGGATTCGTAACGACTCGAACAAGGCCATCTTCCCAAGGCGCAGATGAGATCGTGCTCCCAACGTTGGCATCATTGAGACTTGACACCGACCCAGGCCCGGGAACTAGCTTAACCACACGACTCAATGCGCCATTATCAGCCGAGTCAAACGGGCGGTTTTCCTCCTACAGCATCACGCGCGGCCGTGCTGTTTCCCCGGTTATCAGTAACTATTTCGGGATACCCCCTGATCGTGACTCCGAGAGACCAAAGTCAACGTCATTGTTCGGTGGCGGAGCATCCAAGGCGAATGAAAACGAAGACAGCGGTGAAATTCGCCTTTGGGGTACGAAGTTCAAATACAGGTATGGTTTTCTAAGTCGAGGGACCGATTCGGCCGATGGAACTTCAGAAGCCAACGGCAATAGAGGTGAGAATGAAGGTAATGGTGGTGGTGGTGATGATGATGGACGGTCATGGAGTAGCTACTCAGACGAGGACAATGAGGAGGGAGAAGAAGAGGAAGAAGAAGAAGAAGAAGAAGAAGACGACGACGACGAGAAGATAGATATATTTGGACACAGATGAAGATGGCATACATAGTCTTCTCTCAAAAGCCATCACATACCCTCTTATCAATTATTGGAGGACGTTGCCGTCCGTCAGAATACAAAGAGCATGACGGTATAGTGCTACTCTACACGCCGGCTTTTCCCCATCACTGATCTCTCGCCTCTAGGTTGGAGGAGGAAGATGGTCGGGGAAATGCCTAGCAGCTAGAAGCAGGCGAGTACTGAGGCGTTTCCATGCAATCAGATCAGTGCATCAATCTCGATATATCGTTCAAAAGGGCAGCGTGCAACCCTTCATGAACATCCTCAAATGGAACGACAACCTATAGTAAGACTGAGATCGTGTTATATATATACATGGAAATGATCGTATTAAAATAGTATTATATACCAGTACGGAAGTAGTTGAAGATTGGTCAGCCAATGACTAAGTCCTGTATCGTATTTCACATGCGAGCGTTCCACACAGGCGAGCGTTCCACCTCTATATCCCATATAAAATAGCCCTTTTTATAGCCCAAATATCCCAACAACAATAAAGATTCAATTCTTAATTTGTTAATATATCTAATATATGTTTTACCCATAAGGTATTATAAATTTAGTAGATTTTTTTAATGCCTTTTAAGCTCTTGTATTTTAAGACTTAATAAAATACACAAAATTATAACTGTATTTACTCTATTAAGAGCATTATAGAAAATAACAGTCTCTGTATCTTCTCTGTATCTAATATATTAGAGTACCATACAACACCAATATCTTAGCACAGCTACAGCTTCTCTAGGCTTGTTATTGTTGAGATATCCGACTTGTAAAAGTGACCGTTTTATATGGGATACGGGGCTGGAACGCTCGCCTGTGTGGAACGCTGGCTTGTGGAATACGTTAACTATTAAGTTATGTTACCTAGCTAACGTAGTCAACCACCGAGCGGTCCGCTTTCTCCGCAACCCTCCATTACGCCTGGGTATTCGGGCAGGAGCTCTTCTGACCAGTCAACTATCTTGCATAGCGAGGGTCAAACCTGCGTGTCAGAATCCACTGAGGTACGATAACAAGGTACCGTGAGGGTGACCTAATCCAAGGTCCGATCGTGGGTGCAATACTAATCCGTGAATGGCTCATGTCCAAAAGGTCAGGCCTATTAAGTACGTATAGTTAAGAGAGAGCGAACGAGTTGATGCCGGCCAACTGATACTAAACGTAACTATATAGGAACAATGTGGATTGATCACGAAGAACTAAACAAAGTACATGAGAATGAGTGTCCTTATATATCCCGTGGTCATATACCAAACCCGTATTGTGGAAGCGAGTGTATGCTTGTTCTATTGGGTGGCCGGAACGGCCAAACTATCTAAATAACTAGCTTACTAAATGATGACTAAGCGAGGTCGACCAATAGGGGCAGGCGGCGTAGGACGTCCGTATGTTCCAACACGTATACCATATCACGTGATTTAATGCATAGTAATTCGCCAGTTCCCGTAGTTGCATTAGCGCGGCTCCGGCCCGTCAATTCTGATTTATAGGGTGAGGTTGTAAGTTCCGTAACAACCCAGTATCTTGACGTCGAGCTCCACAACGCTGCAGTGGCTGTGAAATAGTTGGATATACTATAAGAAATTGCCTCAATAAGTAGTTTTATATTTTATTAGGAGCTAGGCTAAATGAGGTTTATTTTTATGGTCAAAAAGGCTCATATTTAGTAGGTGTGCGCAGAAAATAGACCACTCGACCGTGGAATCCTCCAATCAGGACGCAGTTGAGGTCGACTTCTAAAAGTCCGCCACTTTCGGAATGGAATAATATTTGTTCCAGAAGTGGCAGGAGGTCTGTGTGTTGTGGCAGCAGAAAGCTTTTCCAAAGCATTTCACTTCTTTATATACACCTGCCACCTGCTCATTTTCTGGTCTTGTGTTCTCCTATTGGTTTCTTTAAAGTTATGGGACTGACTTACAGGCTGCCCTATATCATGGGAGGCTCTGCCTAAGGCATCGCTGCCAAATCTTTACCCCACAAACATTTCGTACGATGTGTTATTCCTGTCCATTAGCTATTTCTTGCTCAATAGGCACGCTTAGGTTGGAACAGCTTATTCGTCCCGTAACATTATTGAAAATAGATGGTATTAGCTTAAATGACTTTCACCTAAAGCCACTGTGCACAGACACCAGGCCACGTTCGGAAAATTAGCTCCGCTCCGATTGTCGATGGGTAGGCGCCAACTATACACTCTACAATAGAGTGATACGTCCACCTATGTACAGAGCGCTTACTTAAGCCGGCCAAAAACATCCTCCGCTTGCGGCATCCTCAATACTACCTCTCCAGTTCGATGGCTTTCTTGTAGATGCAGTCTCTGATATCATCATGCATGTGTTAATAAATAAATGAATAAATTTATAATTAATTATACCTACATTTTTACCTTCACTACCTCTCTTCCCCCACACAGTAACTTTCCCGCTCAAAGTCACCTTCGCTCTGGCTCTTTGAATTCTACATTCTCTTCTGAAACAAGTACCGGTACATCTCCGCGCTGGGTTCCTTGGGATCCCCCTGAGTTCTCCGGATCCGTGCCAGTGACCCTGGGATAGCTAGCTTTATAAAGTGCCACCTTGAGAGGAAGTGTCTAACGCCTATACTTGTTTTCTTTCCTCTTTTAATCTAGACTGATCTCTGTTATCGATATTCGGCCCCTCTTCCTTGGACGCGAGCAAACATAGTCTTCTTACCCTCTTCCAAGATCATGATTCGTCGCAACTCAGATATCGAGATCCAGCTATCTGGTCCTCCTACCACTGATTCTGTAAATGAAGCAGATATAGATATGCTGTCTGATGACCAAGCACCGCCACTGAGTTTACCTGCCCGTCTTGCCGCTCGCTTCTCTCGAAAGCCGAGTGTAGTTCGACGCTCTTCTGCGGCTTCATCTCGTCGGAGTTCGATCTCATCTTTACATTCCCACCATCCAAGCACCTCTTCTCATATTGCATCTCCCACCGACCACATCGCGCAACATCTCAGACGTGCTTCCATTCTCGAGAGCCGGAAAGCGAGGCTCGCAGACCGTGCCCTACATGCAGAGAAAGTGCGGCTTCGCGCTGCCCTTTCTAAAGCTGCCTCCAGAAACTTGCAAAGAGAGGAGAGAGCGCTGGCCGCCCAGCAAGCTCGCGAACGACTATTGGCGGAGATTACCGCCAAATGCGAAGAGGAGGTTCGTCGTGCGAAGAAGAAGGCTGAAGACAACAGGGAGAGGAAAGCTGCAGAACACGCCAGGCTTCGGTTGGAACTGGCAGAGAAGTTTGCAGAGGCCGAGAAGCGGCGTGTGCTCTACCAGCAAAGCCATCGACGTCATCGTACAAGCAGCTTGCCTGCTAGCGAAGAGAAGAAGATGGCCAAGGCGGTCACCAACTCGCTTACACGGGATGCAGCCGCGAGAACCATACAGCGGATATGGAGGGATTATCATGCAAAAATGGTTATGCAAGAGTTTCGAGCTCTGGGCCTGACAACCAACCGCATCCAGCACATGGAATTTGAGGATGTTGGGTCTCTGCTCTCGGAAGATAAAGTCTTGACTCTGACCGCTAGTGTCCTTCGACTTTGCGGGATGCAAGATATGGAAAGTGGCACAATGGGCGGAAGGGGTGCCGTGCGCACGTTTCTTAGCAGTTACTTAATCGTAACCCATCCCGCTGAAGTGTTGAGTAGCAACGGCGAACAAGAGCAAGATCTAATTGCTAAAGCACGTGAACTCATCGTGGCGTTCGAACAAGCCACGCCACTGCTTTCTGCTGGTTGCTCCTCAATGGCGACCAGTTCCACGGAGCTTCAGACACTGTGCGAGGCTTACAATGTTTTCTTTTCTGCATTTCATGCCTGGAAAACTCACGACTCCAGCGTCTTGATTGAGATCATGCTGGCCCAGTTCGTTGAGCTGGAGCATATCTGGCAGACGGTAAAGAATGATCGAGCTGGTGGTGTAGCAGATGATTATCGTCAGGGTATCAGGCAAAATCAGATTCTGCTCCTCGCCAGGCTGAAGCGATTAGCCGGCTCGGATAGGGCAATGCAGATGGTGCGAGACTCTTTGAAGAGGGCCAAGCGTGAGAAGAGGCGTACTACTTCCAAACAAGCTATTCCGCGGTCTGCAGAAGTTGCGCCTTCGTCGACCGAAGCCCTCACTGAGAGTGTTGCATCTCCTATCAGCGAGACGTTTAATAATGTGGACAGTACTGTTTTGCGGGAGTTGGAAAAGGAGCGGATCTCCCCGCATGAGCGCTTCACAAGGATTCTAACTGCGCTTCCAGAAAACCGTGCTTTAGTGCATGAGCTTCTCATCAATAAAGAGTTCAAGATTGAGGAGACGCAGTACACGGAGCCACGTAAACAAATCATGAAACATATGTGCAATGTGATGCGCAAAGATGTGGAGGCCGGGCTAGGCACGAATTGGACCGTGGCTATGGCCACAGTAATCCAGGATCGATTATTACGTTCGCTTCGTCCGGGTAATTCACTACACGTACTGATTAGCGAAGTGCTGGACCCTAAATTGGTTGAAAATCAATGTAAGGCCGGTGCTTTCTCCTACGATAGCTTCTTCAACTTCATGGACACAATTTTACCAAAACTTTGTGCTCCTTACCGGGATCCCGTGGTCAAGGCGTTTGCGGAAGATACTTCAGGGGATGCGATTGATCGTCTGGCGAGGCTGATGGGGATCATTGACTTGCTGTCTCTTGATCATACGAACTTTATGATCCAGCTCGCTGCCCCTCAACTTATCCAAGAAGCTCCTGGGTATGAACAAAGAACTTTCGACAAGGGCCTTCATGACGGATCCTTGAGCTTGGGAAAAACTAGGCGCTTCTGGCGAACACATCGCAAGATCATTGTAGACGAGATGCGGAAGCGTGACCCGGAGAATGTCAATAAGGAGCCTCAGCCGCCTACCTCGAAGGTTTATGCTCAAGGCCTTGTGGACCTTGTTTTGAGCAATGCCCCGGTGTCTGACGATCTAATCCCTGAAACTTTGGACCTGGATCGTGAACGATTAGCCAGACTGCACGCGCAAGCATTGAAAATCGCAGCCACTGCGTCTATTTTACTGACCGCCAAGAATCTTCTCAAGCGTGACGTGCGATCGCAATGGAAGGCTGAAGCGGATCGTATCCTATCTTTACAGTTTAATGACATTCAACCCGGTCGAGTACAGTCGATTTTAGAGTCAACACATCCCATGCCTCCCAGTGCTAGTGCCCAACTTGCAGCGACTATCCGGAGGGTATTGGCGCCAGCCACCAAGGCCTGCGCGGCTGTTTCTTCCTTCGTAGCAACGCAGACGACGGTTGAGATTCATACAGAAGCGTTCACGCCAGATGTACCGGAATCCACAGACCCGGGAGATCCAAGTAGAAATGATTTCGGAGCGGCTAGCTTCACAGACCCTGTTGCACGACTCATCCTCTCGCGCTTGCGCGCCCATATCCTCTCCCGCCTCAGTGCATCAAGTGCAACTGAAAGGGTTCGTGCTACGACGACTGCCAGCCAGAGCCTGGCGGGTGCGGGTATGCCTGAGTTTGTCAACGAGGTTGGGAAATTGATCGAAGAGCTGGAGAAAGTGCGTGAAGTGGACTGGCTGTGTCATGGTATGGTCTATGAGCGGATCCTAAGGGAAGGCATCGCGCCGGTCCCTGCGTCATGAAGGTATCCAACTTAAAGGGACCTGTGCAGATCATATTGAATGAAGTTTCCTTGTTTACGCTCTCTCTTCTGCTGCCTTCCTGAAGCTGTCTCTCTCGGGGGGGCTTCCTCCCTCACTTAATAGTATCACGAAATTGATTATGGGGCATATACTGTGGTGTGGTATTTTTTCCCCTCCTTATTTATCTTTATCTTTTTTTTCTTTTTTTTTTTGGTCGGATTCTGGTTAAATATCTATCGAGAACTCTTAGTTACCATAAAATCAACCTGCCGGTCGCTTCTACGGTCAACTGGTGTAGATCATTCTTCCCCCCACCACCATAAATCCCCCACCAGCCATTCCGTCCACTCCGGGCAACTACCTTTTAATATTTAAGACAACGAGGAGGAGGAGGAAGAACAGACGTCAAAAACAATTTTTTAGGGCAGAATCAATCATGACAGCAAAAGCACTTACACTTTTGTCGGACCTGACCCCTCCGTCCCTTGAACGCACGTGGTTGACCGCACCCCATCCCTCACTCCCCATCGTTGCGACCTGCAGCTCAGATAAGACAGTCCGGGTATACTCGCTAACAAATTTTCGGCTTCTTTCCACCATCTCGGGTGGCCACAAACGCAGCGTGCGCACATGTGCCTGGAAACCCCATGTACAGGGCGAGAGCGTTCTGGCGACAGGCAGTTTCGACGCAACCGTGGGGATATGGCGACGATGGGATAGTTATGGTCAGGCAGAGGGTGGCACGGACGTCTGGAGACTGGGTACGGAAGCGCTCAATGGCAATGGGCAGAATACCCGGGAGGATGAAGAGGATGAAGAATGGCGGTTCGCGGTCCTCCTAGATGGACATGATAGTGAGGTCAAGTCAGTGTCATGGTCGCCGTCCGGGATGCTACTGGCCACATGCTCCCGGGATAAGTCGATCTGGATCTGGGAGGACCTTGATGACGGCGACAACAACTTCGAGACCGTGGCTGTCATGCAGGAGCACCAAGGCGACGTGAAATACGTCGCCTGGCATCCCGTAGAGGAGTATCTGGCCAGCGCCAGCTACGATGATACTATCCGGCTGTGGCGGGAGGACATCGATGATTGGGGCCAGGTGGCCTGTATCAAGGGTCACACGGGAACCGTCTGGTATTTGGACTGGGAGGGCGTTGACAACGTGCCATCTACTCCTGCGATGTGCGAACAAGGTGCGTTCCTAGCCACTGAATGGAAAGACCAGCGTGCGATGTGTGGACCCCGTCTTGTCTCATGCTCCGATGACCGAACGGTCCGCATCTGGAGAAGACAGCCTAGAGAACAACAGACACAGCCACGTTGTGGTGGTACAGGGGTACCCAGTATTATCCGGCCAGCAGGTACCGAGGAAGTGTGGGAGGAGGAGATGGTTCTCCCACAAATGCATGAGTTGTCCATTTATGCGGTCGCATGGAGCAAGCGCACTGGGCTATTAGCCTCCGTGGGCGCGGATGGCCGCATTGTGGTGTATGAGGAGCTGTTTTTGACAGCGCCAGTACAAACGATGGACACCGATCCACCTGCTGATACATCCGCTACGCCCCCACCTCGCACGGAGTGGGTGGCTATCTCGTTGGTGGAGGGTGCACATGGCATCTACGAAGTCAACCATGTTGCGTGGGCGAAGCGCGCGGACCGAGGTCGAGAGGAGAGCAACGAGGAAGTCCTTGTCACGACCGCTGACGATGGAAGCGTCAAGGTCTGGACGCTTGGATAGCAATTCTTCGAGTTATAGAAGTAATCTAGCATGATTTCTTTGTAGCCCAAGATTATCTCTTATGAGTTATATACCCCGAACATCTGTCGGCAAGTAGAAAGGAAGTGTTACAAAATCCGCCTTACATAAATACAACCGTGCTACATGTGAGCTGAAACAGGAAAGCATTTGAATAGTACTAACGAGAACGATTCATGTCTATGTATCCTACTTATTCAATCCAACTAATAACGATATTAACATGATCGAACTTATATGGCAACAGAAGATACTTTGAGGGTAATAGCACGTAGCGGGAGGGAAGAGGAATATACAGAAACCAACCATGTAGAATGAAGACTTGTGTGCAATTACCCTTGGCTTGGGTTGATAGATGTTCGCTGATGCTGTCGGTTGACATCGTCTTCGTCACTGTCCTCTCCCACCGTGTAATGCTCTTGCTCCATATCCGGTGAATGAAGATTGTCAAGCTCAGACTCGTCAAAGTCCCCCGCCTCTACATCCGCCCCTGAACGTTTGTTATGAAAGCGTTCCAGAACGGAACCCCCAATCACGTCCTCGTGGTAGATCCCTTGATACCTACGGTGACGTTGACGGCTGCGCCAAATAAAGAAGCCCCAGACGGAAACACCGATAATGACAACCACGAGAACTGCCTCTCCAGATTTGGCATAGGCCTTCCATTCCGCCTGTTTCATTCTTTCTCTCTCTTGTTCTTCAGCTGCGGTGCTGTTTGGGTGACCACCCACCGATGTTTGGGGTAGTTTCTCGCCATCGATACGCGAGTCCGCAGGGCTGCCACCGATATTTGCTATATCGACCTTCATGAAGCGATCAAGCATATCCCGAGTCTGGCGGGGGAGATCATAAGGTGCCATGTGGCTAGAATTATAAAGGAGAATATAAGTCAAGTTCCTTGCATGTTGATAAATCCCCGCCGGTTCGCCTTCGAAAGTCCAATCGTGTCGGGGGGCCCAGACCCCCGGTGATGTCTCGAAGCCGGTCCCTCCACCCCATTTCATATTGTTTATAAGTTGCTCGGTTCCAACATGATTGCAAATGAGGTCCTTATCCCCGTTAAATAGAAGGATTGAGATCCCCGATTCGAGAAGGTTGGGAAGCAATTGAACAGCTGGTACAGACTTTTTCGGAAGGAAAGAGCTACTGACAGCCCCCGAGCACTCTTCCCAGCCTGACTTCTTCTCAGGATTGACATTTAAAGCTTTAACAACGTCTGCCCTTCGTAAATAGGGCTTCACGTCCTTTAGATCCAGAGGCCAGTTCATGCCACAAGATGGAGCTGTATCACGGAGGCGAATATCATACATATTGTAGCATTTCTGGTCAGAATCCAGAGTCTTTGACAGAAGCTCCTGTAATACTGATTCGCAGTCACCAATATGTATTTGATCTTTTCCGGTTGTCTCCAACTTTGACTGACAGACTGATTGCAATACCTCGAGGCTCTTCGCGGTCCGGCTGTCTTCTTTGATGAGGCCCTCTTCGTACGCGAAAGTCAAGTAAGAGGGGTATTGATCCGCAGGAGAGATCCAGCCGTTACCAATCACAAGACCGCGAAGGTTCCAAAGAGTACTGCGGCCTGCCGCGTTTCTGTTCCGATCTAAGATCGCTTTGGCAATATACGGTATGTGCTGACCGGCGTAGGACTCGCCCGCAAGGTAAATCTGCCAGAGTCAGATGGGAGGGAAAAGCAAACAGAAATAACGGTAGGTAAAGAAAGAAACAATTCGGGGTTTCATACATCATCGCCTTCATATTCCGGGAAAAGTTCGAAGAATTTCTCCAGAAAAATAACGAAGTGGGCGGCCATCTCATCTAACTCATGGAGATAACTGTCGGTATTGACGTAGCTAAATCCAGTTCCGACGGGTTGATCCACGAAAAGCAGGTTGGCGAACTCATCCCAAGACCCTTCATTGTATTCCAACGTTTGGTTGTCTCTCAATCGATACGGGCCAACCTCCATCAACGCACCGTCCATTGAGCTACACCCAGGGCCCCCGTTTAACCAAATCACAGTCCGTTGGCGGTTAGCAATGTGACGATTCTGGTAATGCCAGAAGAAAAGATTGCCATTGCTCTGTGGATCCACCTCAATATGTCTGTTTCGGAGAACTGCGGGTCAGAAACCTTGCAACAATGACCAGGATTTAATATACGAATGATCCGGCGGAGCCGCGAAACTCACCCAGCATGCATCTTCAACAAAGGCCCCTCGGGGGCGCCTGGTAACGAACGAACATAGTAATCGGCAGCCGACTTAGCTGAGACCAATGGTGAACCCCAGAAGACGAGCAAAAACACAAGCCATGATGTTAGGAAGGGGAAGGAGAAGATTCCA
This sequence comes from Aspergillus alliaceus, assembly GCF_009176365.1. Lineage (NCBI taxonomy): Eukaryota > Fungi > Ascomycota > Eurotiomycetes > Eurotiales > Aspergillaceae > Aspergillus > Aspergillus alliaceus. Next base: position 74,896 of record NW_022474737.1, read on the forward strand.
CCCGTTTTGTTCCTAGGACTACTACGCAAGATTGCAGCAAACATGCTTGTAGGAACAATGGGTGTGGATGCAGGGATAAAGAACAGAAAAGAAAAGCCAAGTCCAAAGTTATGGGTCCTAGAGGACTAGAACAGCGCTCTAGTCCGCATGGATTACGCCGATTGATCGTTGTCTTCCTGCTGCTCTTGAAGATCGAGACGTATATGGTAGGGACGAAGTAGTGAAAGTATGTCAGGTGAAAAGAAGTAGAGGGAGAAGGTGGAAGGAAGGAAGAGGAGAGATGAAGCTCCTCTATCGATTACTTTATCAGGTAGACGATGGGCGGTGGCCTTGGAATGGATTCGTTTCGGTGCCAATTTATTACCATACCGACCTGATTCCAGACCGCTTTTGACTGGGCAAGTAGTCCTGTCCAGCGTAAATCCGCTATGCCGAGAATGGGTGTACTATACATACCTGTAAGTTAGTTTACTGGGGGTCTTATAATACTGAAAGATACCGATCTATCCATACAAACCGTACCTTATATTATACAGTACAATGACTTCAGGATTGCCTATTGAGGGATCTATAGGGTATTCACTTTTGCTTTTTTCTCTTCCTAACGCTTTTTCAGACAGCTTCAAGTGACGGGATAGATAGATAAATAGATAAACCCATCAGTTTTCAATTCTTATCACGTATATCAAAAAAGATCATTAATGCCCTGGTCGGCGTCCTTTTTGATTAAATCAATCATCCCCTGCTTACCTGTTAGCTTCATTGATATAATCCCTTGATAAGTACACACCTGAGGCATGATAGGTTGACCATCATCTCCTTTCACATAGCGGAAGGGCATCTCAGTTCGTTCATGTTCGTTGATGAAAATCTCTGGGTAATCGATATACTGGATCTTCTCCAGGGGCACTGCCATCATGTTAGTATTTCGCAATCGCCATGGTTAGTAGGATATATCGAGTCTTCAAGTATTGAACCTTTCTCATGCACAACCATTCGGGTGACACGCACAGCCGTGTCAGTGGTCATCTGTTTGGGACCAAGTCGTCTTCCAGCATAGCCCTTTTTTCTCAATTCAGATGTCCGATCTGTACCCCTTGGTTAGTGGCATGTATGGCATGCGTCTCTTTCCTCGTTCTACAAAATACTTACCGCGAGGAGGATCATCCCCTATAGGCGCGAAAGCCGCCTAAACGTCAGCGGGGAGTCCGGACTTTCGACGAAAGGACCAAAGATTCGCACCAAGAATGCCCCCAAAAAGGAACACTTCGAAGTTTTCTCCATCGGCGGGGCTCAATTCAGCCTGAGCGGCGGGGTCTAACAGACAAATCTTAGACTTCCGGTCCGCGAAAATCTCCTCGATACTGCGGTGTTCGACCTTGAGTTCTCCTGTCGCGGCTAAATCCTCCGGCATTTGCAGAGAGTTGGGCACTGAACTGAGGAGAAATCGGCTCCCAACCGCATGCGATTCGCGAGCGATACAAGCATATTCTAATGCGGACCAAGCACCCAGTTCAGGGTCCAGATGTTCGACCACGATAGTCACTGGGTTTGTTGAGGGAGACTGGTCTGTCATTGTGATATCCCACTTGAAAAGCGATTATTTGCAACAAGCGACTGTGGTATCGCGCAGTTGGGATTGATTTGATGGCGAGACGGTGGGCCGACCTGAATTTCGATGACCAAGCGGCAGTTTTGGGGCAACCGAGGGCAACCGTTTCTTCCTTCCCCCTCCATCTATGAAAAGTTAAAAAAAAAAAAGGAAAAACTACAAAGCTCGGCCCATTTATATAAATAACAAAATCTATCATAACCATCCTGGTCCTGGTTACAAATAGCCCTAATTGATGAAAATTGATGAAAACAGAAATACATGTATGTACTGTACATATAAAATAGGCCTAAGCTTAGGAGTGTAGGGAAAGTATCATTATACATACATTCACATACAGTATTCACTTTGGGTAGGACAAGAGCTGTACGCGCGCTTTCTCTCCCTCCCTCTCTTTGAGAATTTGGTTCTGTACTTATATATATGTGGGAATCGAGCATCATTGGATCCTTATTGATACAAACCCGAACCACCTCTCAATCGACAACGGGTATCAGCAAAAAGCGATTCATGAAGTATTTGAATATGTTTAAATCATGATCCTCTGAACAAATATTTCTAGCTGGAAAGAAATTATACTTCTGTCTTTCGTAATACAAGTAGTAAACGTTATTAGCAATAACTTTTTTATTTCCTTTCCCTCAACAGAACCACTATGTACTAATACATTCATACATCGATACCGTATGTACATACATGCTATCGTAACAAAAGACGGTGACCGTATACCATACAGAGGCTCTCGCTGATTTACTATCTATAGTATGTACTAGACTATCCCAACCAACTACTTACTACTGATCTCCTCTCTCTCTTCCTTTCCCTTTACCTAATTTTTTTGTTTGTTTTTGCCTTTAAAGAAAGAAAATAACTTCACCCTCCAAGTTTAACTGATAGCACATGTGGATTTTTCAAATAATACATTTCCTTTGCCAACAAAACGCCTCCCCGTAGTTCGGTGGGGTTCTCTGACGACACACCCACCATACCTTCTCGTCCAACCTCCCCGCCTTACTTTGCCTACTACACACCATCTCCCACCGATTAGCATCAACTCGCACTCTCGCCCTTCTGTTATCTCGGATCAAACCAAAATCTTTCTAACATCCTTGTTTCCCTTCCATCCAACATGAATCCCCATCAGCAGAACAAAGTCGACACTAGCGTGAGCTGTCTATCTACCGCCCCTCTCGTCTGCACTAAACCCTGACATGATACTTCCAGTCCTTGTCCCCCGACGAGCAACGCCTCCTGCGTCTTTATGGGAAGATGCCCACCAAGAAGGATCTCTTGCAGAACAAACTGAAAGTACGTCAATCTGATAACCTGTCGAAATTCCCACTCCTCGGCTAACTGCTTCAAAGGAGCGGAAGTACTTCGACTCAGGTGACTACGCCCTCAGTAAGGCCGGCAAGGCCTCGGATGTGGGTGTCACCAATATCGGTTCTCAGCATCCTGTCCCCGAAAATATCCCTCATTTGACCGCTACCTCTCCTGGAGCAAACAACACAGCAGCTGCTAGCAATGGTGGCAGTACCAATTCCCAAGGACAGCAGATTCCTGGCAGCATAAGTGGACACCCGGGATCCATTGGATTTCAAAGCCGCAGCCCAGTAAAAGAAGGCAGCTATCTACAACGCGGAACTAGTGCGGACGAAGCTGAGGGTGACACGCCTACGCTTAATGACACCAAAGAGCCCAGCGTTAGTCCACCTCCCGCTCGCAGTGGTGTTCCAATCCAGCGTTAATTGGCTTTGGGTCTATCATCCCCTCCCTCTATTCATTGGTTCGTTACCAATACTTACTTTTCTCATGTTTGTTGCTCTGTCTCATGATTGTCATATTAAAAGAGCCCGGCGCTATGGTTTTGTGTTTCCAATGATATTGAGCCGTTTTTCTTCTCTTTTCTTTTTTTTGGGTTTTACCCTGGGGGTGGCTGAGCACCAGAGATTCTGTTTTGAAGTAGTCTGCGCTTCACCGCTGTGCAATTTAGAAGGATGAAGAGTTGACGGCCAAACTGAGGCAAGCACGAAAACGTCTGATGGATTTCAATTGTCCGACTTGAAAACAGCCACTTTTACTGGGCTTTCCATGCCCTTTGAGATTTGCAGCAAGATGTATTTCCCATCCCACTAGCTGGACTCGTGTGGGTTAGCTTTGTATGTGTTGTCTTCTGCGGTCGATGTGTGCTATTATTCTTCTCTGTTTATATCGCATCACATATTATCTGGAAGTTCTTTCGTGTTAAGGGCTACTCATTTTCACTTTCCCGATGATTTGGAAATTGGTTCATATCTGATTATTTTACGCTCAGCACTACGCTTGAGGTCTTTGGAAATGCCTTTTGCCCATATAAATACTCATACATATGGTACCTCACATCTCTTTATCTCCTTTTAATGATATATCTGCACATGTACGGCTGTATGGCTTAGTAGTCAGGATCGGGCTTCTCTCAACTGGAATAGTACGGTACCTTGCAAGTCCAAATCGTCATTGTGTAAATTAGGCCTGCTGAAGGTATCACGTTGATTTGGTGGTGAGAACGCGAACAGGTTGTCTACGATCTATCAGCTACACATGGATCCCGGCTACATAGATGTATCAATCGATGCAAGCTGCACATCTTTTAGGGGTGAGAGAGGAATAGAGTTATTCCCAGGACGGTCGCCCTGTGAGGCTTCATGGGAACGGATGCGGCGAAGGTGAAGTTAACCATTGTGTAAAACTAGTATCTACACGAAAGTACATTGTACAAAGTATGGAGAGTTACAAAGAGGAAAGGGGAGGAGCGGCGAATAACCGAAGAATATACCAGAAATGAGACGCAAGTATGTAGAGGGTTAACAAAGAATGTAAATCTAAATTAGCCCGGGGGTATTAGACAACACGAAAAGCAAGCCGAGGCAGATCCGATTTCATTATACCAGTCATCTTCTAGTGTAAATTGTTCCTGATATCTCTCAGCATACACTTTTAAAAAGCCATAACTTCTTTAGGATACAAACCGTTTTTGCCAACACACGTTCTTGTTTTTGCAATAAGTCGAAGAACGGTTTTGGCACCCCAGGTGTGAGGGCCGACCACAAAACCACTTGCTCTTCAAGCACTTCGACAGGGGTTTGATGCGATAGACTACTGGAAAAGTGTCGGTGCTTGGAGATGTCTTGGTAAATCAAAAGTTCCGGGTTGTGATGACGATGGCGATGATGGGCTCGAAGCGTGCTCTCTAGACCTGAACCAAAAAGTACTGGTCCCGTCCTTGATGTGACTTCAAAGTATCAAGAGCTACGCCACACCTTGGTCCTGCCATCTCCTTCAATAGACTTCCAAACCGATGGTCGATGCCCCAGAAACACTCGATACTAGCCTGATTTCGAAAAGGATATTTGACGAGATAAGCCCGCTGCGCCGAAGGGTGTGCTGCGTCTTGCATATAAAGTGGATATAACTCTACGAAGCGGTCCATCGCTATGTTCAGTCAGTCTTCCAATGGCTTGCTAGTCCTGAATCCAAATCATCATTCTCGCCCAGCCATAGTTCCACGGCGTACAGGGCCATTGTGCAAGCTAAGTTAACCCATCGCCAAAGATTGCCTCCGCCGCCCCTTTGACTGCTCCACCACTCCCCGTTGCCACCCATCGCTTGGGAGGTCGAGGCGAAATGCTGCATCAAAAGGCTGGTATAAACGGCAATCAATATCGACGGAGAAAAATAGCTAAGGAGACCCAGGAACTGGCCAGCGGCGTCGGAGTCATCCAAGGAAGCTTCTTGCGAGAGAGCACGTGCCCCTGATTCACGGACAGCGGGGATGATCCGAGTTGATGCGTACAGCACACAGATGCGGTATGCGAGTGAAATCAAGACGGATGGCGTTACGGCTCCAAAGACAGCAGTGATCACATTGAAAGTTGCATGAATAATAGAAGGCAAAAGAGACAGTGCGTGTAGCAAAGTAGTATAGGAGGCCATGATGATCGGTGGAAGTGGGGGAAAGTCTCCAGCTTGCGAGGGGTATGGACTTTGTTCGACGGGATGAGACGGTTGGTAGTCTGTGAATATCTGGTAGATACACAGTACGACATATGCGAACAGGAGAGAGCTTTCCACTGGATTTCCACGGCCACTACCAATCCCCCATGCGCACAGGATGACCGCACATGTGATTGACACCCCGATCAAAGCAGCATCTACATTAGAGATCTCAGGGAACTGCAGAACGCGCCAGAGGAAGTACACCGCACTTGAGATAATAGACCCGGACAAAACCAGAAGGCCAATCTGCCAGATCATTAGTCGTGAGACGAAGAAACGATGACGATTACGTACCATCCAGCTATCGCTTCGTCCACCGCGGTTGACAAGCCAACGAGTGATCTGCCCTGCAGCCTGTATCACCAATAAGCTGCAAAACCCTTCCACCAGCTGGAAAACTGGTGTCGACCATCGCAAGAGTTTATCCCAATTCCCTATAGTCACCGACTCAATCAACCCATCGGGTCCGAAGAGCCATTCTTGGATAGAGGTGTTCTGCGTCCGCTTTCCCGTAAAAGTCCGTTCTACCCATCCTGTTGTGTTATCGGCATCGATCGAGAAGCGATTCAGGGACCAAATCAACAGGACCGGAATGATGATCCATTGGGTTGATCGGATCACAGCGATAAGGGAAGCACGCAGCCACGAGCGATCCGGTGTAGTGAGTTTCAGGAGGGAAAATAGACAATAGAAGGTCGCTAGGGATAGAGAGAAGGCCAGACCGCAAGTCTTCCCACCTACATCGAAGGCTAAAGGGATAGAAGAAACGGTCACGAACAGGAAGAAGGCGGAGGAGAGGATCCGGAAGAGCCACATCGGACGGTCGGGACGATGGCACGAGAGGGAGAGTTATGCGCAAGAAAGATACCGTAGCAGGCAGGGATAGAGGGAAAACTGACGCGATCGACGGCAAGTCTGACCGGAGAACTCACGTTTGGAGAGAACAGAAAACAAAGGATAATAAAAAGAAGAAGAATCTCAGTGGGTACACATGAAGTCAAGGAGAGTACTGAGGTTTTCTTCTTTCTTTTTTCTCCGCTGATGAATTCTCTGCTCTTTCCGGCCTTGAACTGCTTTTTTTTTATCTTTTTCCCTTTTTTTTGAGGGGGGAAGTTTTGATCTTATCTCGCTTTTCCTTTTCCAGACGGGACGATTTTCACGTGGCACTCGTAATGATGGGAATAATATATAATAAATAAATAATGAGCATCTATTCTGTCCCACTTACTAGTTAGATGTCGAAAAAAAATAAGAAGAAAGAGAGAGAGACAGAGAGAGAGAAGAGAAGAGAAAGGGTAATTGAGGGCTGTACGGTAGTAGGTTTAGTTTTCCTAGTTCTTTTACTCCTACGTATGTACAGTATGTCCATACGTATAAATATATAGATGTGTACGAAGTAGTTGTCGACTTTGTTTCAAGGCGGTGGATTATTAATTTACGACCACTCGTGATCAACCTTTCATTACAACATTATCATAGTCTACGTGACAGATCTTGACCCAACTAGCTTTGAAGAAAAGTACAAAGAGCAATTAAGTGAGACAAAGTAAAGAGAAACCTCTATCCTAATGCCTTTTCAAGGAGTACTTACAATACTGTAAGAGTAGTAGTTCGTAGTTCTCACATGCTTTAGGAAGCCCTCCAGCCAAAGCCCTAACTGGTATCCGGATACGGAAGCCATCTTAGATCTCCCTAGTAAGACTTTACAGGGTATGACTAGTACTAGTATCGAGTCAAACAGTAGGCAATCTGAATTGATCACTACTTACTAAAAAGGTACATACATAGTACATCCACCCATATCCATACCTTGACTACTTTTTTTTGACCTTCCAGTCTTGTATTGTTGGATGCTACGATTTCGGCAACTATTCAAAATGGCCGACGAAACTATCGCAAAGAAAATCAAGACCTCGCCATTGATTGGAACCCATAGGTATGTATATATTTATTATATTTTATCTCAACCTTTCGCTCTAATGATGGTCGCCTCATTACTGATATGCATTGCCTAGCGGCCATTTTCATGCCGACGAGGCCCTCGCGGTCTATCTTCTCCGACAACTCCCCACCTACTCTGCCTCTCCCCTCGTCCGCACCAGAGATCCGGCACAACTGGCAACCTGCCACACTGTTGTTGACGTAGGTGGAGAATATGACCCTGCCAACAACCGCTATGATCACCACCAACGTGACTTCTCGACGACCTTCCCCAACCGCAATACTAAGCTATCCTCGGCTGGCTTAGTATATATGCATTTTGGTCGAGCGATCATTGCTGAATATACATCCTTGCCAGTGGATCACGACGACGTGAACTTGTTGTACGAGAAACTTTATACGGATTTTATCGAAGCAATTGACGCCAATGACAATGGTATCGCAGCCTACGACCCAGCCGAAATTTCCGCCGCCAACATTGAGAAACGCTTCAAGGATGGTGCCGTCACCATCACATCCGTGGTAGGTGACATGAACGACCCTGACCCGACTTGCCCGCCCGGGGAGCCTCAAGACGAGGACAGTCTCTTTGGCCGAGCAAGTACTTTCATTGGAAACGTTTTCATCCGCAAATTACACCGCGCCAGTACATCCTGGCTACCTGCACGCACTACTGTTGGAAATGCCTACCGTTCCCGCCGTGACGTCCATCCTTCCGGCCGTATCATTATTCTTCCCCAGGGTGGTATTCCATGGAAAGAGCACCTGTATAACTTCGAAAAAGATGCGTCGGGATCCAATGGGACCAAGCCGGAGGAAGAGGCTTATTATGTTCTTTACCCCGAAAGTGCTACTGAAGGATCTAAATGGCGCGTTCAGTGCGTGTCGGTGAATGAAAGTAGTTTTGTTTCCCGGAACCCACTGCCAGAGAGCTGGCGTGGTGTCCGCGATGCGGACCTTGACGGGGTTATGACTGCAGAAGCCGAGAAAACCGGCAAGCCCAAGATCCCTGAGGGTGCGGTCTTTGTCCACGCGAGCGGTTTCATCGGCGGCCATAAGACCAAGGAAGGCGCATATGCCATGGCGGTCCGAGCCTTGGAACAATAAGTGATTATCTTTATTTTATTTCCCCCTTCTAATGTGATGCTGGCGGTGGTACGGTCGATAACCTATAGCATACTCTGAGATATCGCTGTGCTATACTACGGTTCGACAGACCCTATGATGGGTGATGTCTAAAAATTTTTTACTTGAAGGAATCATAGTGTAAAGATGGCCAGACTATACCATGTGTGGGACAGCCACGAACAAAGTAATTCCTTACAATTCATCCACCTTTTCTGTTACATTTCCCTGGCCCTCAGATTCACCTCAGCTCCTGGCCTACAAGCTCCCACTTTACTAACCCCCCTCCCAACACTACCCACAAGCCAGAGTGCCTTGAGCTCGGGACCCGTCCAGGCGAAATTCTGTACGGTGTAGTTGGTCTGGATGGTCAGGAGAAGTTGCCCAGAGGGGTCAAGTATATCAACACCTTGTCCAACACCTGCCATGATGTATCCGTTAGCAGCTACTTCCAAGCCGTCCGGGACAAATCCAGAGGCCATATAAATAGGTCGCTCGTTGTAAGCATGGGTACCATCTCCGTTTACGTCAAAGGCGTAAACAGTCCTATATTGATTTGGAGGAAGTCTATTAATGTCTTGGCTTTTTGACTTGGCCGATCTGTATCTCATACCTGCGCTGAGTGGCGTTGAATGTACGACCAGGATGACCATATTGGGGATCAAGTGGAGTGCTCATGGCAGCACTGTCAGTGATATACACGATGGAGCCCTCTTGGTTGAAAGCAATACCATTGGGTTGGCCAATCGACTCATCAACCACGAAAATCGCACCGGATGAAGTATTGTACCTGTAACTAACACTTGGAAGCTACGGGGGAGAGCCGGTGGGAGCATTAAACTACGAATTCTCTGTTCACAAGTTAGCGGAGGGTTGAACATGAAAGCAAATGCAGTGAGGACGAACAATGATCCGTAAACCAAATATACCCCGTCTTTGGATGCACCACCAGGTCGTCAATGGTATTGAAGTAATAGCCGAAATAATTGTTTACCAGGGTAACCGACTTATTGGTCTCCGGGTCTAGAGTTCTCAAAGAGACACGCTGTTCTCCACCACGGATAGATCGATTACTGCCTGATGCATCCTAGATGACCTTGCCATTATGAAATGTACATCCGTTGGGCGCACAGACAGGAGGGTCGGAGAGGTACTCGGACAGTATAGGCGGGCCCTTATTCAGGTCCATAACGAGCTGAGGGAGATAGCCGGGAGGGGGAGCCAACTGAGGCAGGTGGAGTTTGTTCTGTGATGCGAGATAAACAGGTGTCTCGTGGACGGCTTCGGAGACAAGAAGCATGAACTTGTAGCTGGGGTTGGCGCCCAGAATCTCAAGACCGCTTTCTTTATCAAAAACCCAAAAAATTTACCGAGCTGACATCCTTTAGGGTAGCGCCATTGGCGACATTGGTATTGGCAGAAGCAGACACGGCACCCATAGTAGAGACATTTCGAGAAAAATGACTGATCAAGTTTCAGGTCCTGTCTTGTTCGATCGAGCTTCAGCCGCCGATCGGAGATACTCTGATAGGTAGGGGCAGAGAGGCCCTGTTGTTGTGAATAAAGACATTCAATGGTGTATCTTCAGGGAACTGATATCTTCAATACTGCCAGTTCCATCCCCGGAGTTTTGTGTTTGGGAGTCTCTTGCATCGGGGTGTATGTCCGAAGGATCTTCCCGTTCTCCCAGTGCGCGCTGGATCAGCTTCGCCTTGATTATAGCACCCTTCACACGCTCATCCACATCGGTGACGGCTTCTTCTGTATTCTGCATAAGTAGAGATGCTGGGTCAACCAGTTCAAGAAGCGTGTCGATATTCTTTGCTAGCCTGGAACTAGGTGGAAAGCTCGGCATCTCCTTGCAGGTAGGCGGCTTCAAATGAGCATCTTCCTTCTCACTAAATAACTGAGATTCTACCAGGAGAAGTTCTCTAGTTTTGGACAGGCCTGGCTCGGCCAGTCGTTGAGACCAGACCAGGGCTTTGCCGTAGAGCCTTCCCAGCTCGATGAACTTTTCAAATCCTTTCTCGACAGCGAACACACTGCCCTCGGTGTAACCGGCTTGAGCACCATCGGCAGCTCCTAGGTCATAGCCTTCCTTATAAAATTCTTCCTCCAGATCGAGCAGGCCTTCGAGTAGATTGCTCTCCATAATGCAGGACCTCCAGGTAATGGACAAAACGAGGGGCACCGTAGGGCTTAAAAAGAATCAAAGAACGAGGGGAAGGGTAGAGGAAAGGGTAATAAGTCTAGCCGGCCAAGACTGAGGTTCAGGAGTGACTTAAACTTAACATATGAGAGATAAGACGTTGGTTTTCTTACCTTAAATTCTTTTTTTCCCGCGTGCCCCTCCGATAAAAACAACCCCACCCGTGACCGGAGTTTTTCTCAGGATCTGTTTGTTTCCCGGAGACTCTTGATATAATCGTGACCCTATAACTCTACTGAATCGAAGCATTTTCAAGAAAGTGATCACTCTACAAATTTTCTTCACATGGCAACAAAAATGCATTCATCCACGAGAAATTGAAAGCACACAAAGACATCATAGAATAATACGCTCATATGCATTCCCAGGAAACAGAGAAAAGGTGTCTGAATCGGAGACAGTGAAATGGAAGATAAACAGCCGACCCTAGAGAATCGCGGGGAGGAGCTACCGACAATGTCATTATATTGTAAATAAGTGGACTTGAAAAATCGCGAGATATCAACCCAAAGGCTGATGCCGACCACACTAAACCCCTCAATGCGCCAACGTCATACCCCACATATAATTCTATCACCTCTTCCTGGTACCAGGTCTGGGCTTCACTTCTTCCTGAGCAACCGGATGAAGCATCACCTTATTGGGAAGCTGTTGGGTGTTGGCCGAGTAACCTTTGCTCCAGTCGTAGCTCACCGAGTATGCAAATATATTGCCATTGCGATTGAATGCTGTACTAGAGATGGTCCCACCTACGGATGGGTAGCCCTTCAGGCGGTGTTTGGCGTCTTTGTCCCAGAAGTGGAAGGTTCCATCGCTACCCGCGGTGCTGAACGTCCCGTGAACCGGGTGAAAAGAGATAGCATTGACCGAATAGATGTTATTGATATCGCGTTGGTTTGGAGGCGTTTCTCGATGACATTTGAAGCTAAAGTTTGAGCTGGAGTCCTTGTCTTCCACATACTGGATAGCACAGCGGCCCTCGATACTACCAACAGCGAAACCTGTAGCATCCGTAAAGCAGCTGACTACTCGCGTCTGCCACTTAAGAGGGGATTGCATAGTCTTGTAAAATTTGGTGGGATTATCGAGATTGATGATGTTGATGTATCGGTCTGCGGTCCCAACCACTAGCAACTTATTCTTGACATCCATGGTGTAGACACGCTCCTGACACTCCACTGTGGCAATCGGGTTCGATTGCCGTAGATCCCAGTACTTAACTGTCTTGTCCCACGAACCGGTTACTAAGAGGGGGGTGCCTCCAGCAGGGTTCGGAATCATCTGGCAGCATTTGATCGGAGCGTCATGGGCTGCGACTTGGACAGACGTGGTAGCATTTGTGGCGAGATCGAGCATGCGAGCGGCTTTGTCGGCACCAGCGCCTACCACTTTAGTTCCATCCTGTCGAGCGAGAAAGAACAGTTAAATACCTTAGAGTCGCAGAGGGGATGGGTTGGCAAGAGAATCTGTTGAGCTTACCGGTGACCAGCAGCAGCTTAAAACTGGAGCTTCGTGCTCAAAGAGAGCCTTCCCTTCGCTCTGTCCCTGGTCATTGATCTCGTAGATGCGAACCTTCTTGTCCCACGAAGCTACAGCAAGGTGTTCACTGGTGGGAGAGAATTGAAGATCAGAGATGCTATCTTCAGGGGGTGAATTGAGAGCAACATCTTTGGATATATCGCCGGTTGTGTTTGTTTGACCCGCTGTAGTCGACGTAGCGCCGACAGAACCGAAGAGCGACATTCGATTGAGAACTTTTGCTTTTTACAAGGTTTGGCGAAAGCAGGGCGGGAAAGTAATACTAAAGATCGGGCTGTGGAAATATTAAGGATTGCGCACTAGCGGCAAATCCGCTTGTCTCAATGCAGCTTAATCGCAAAAGAAAAAGAGAGAAGAAGGAAAAAGGGCGTTATAGGTAAGCCGAGTAAACGTAAAAGGTCCGTGTTCAGATGTTTAATGTCTTGGACGGCAGTATCTTCACGGCCCCTTTACACCGCCCTTCAAACAGAACAAACACACTTCTTTATTCAGTCAACTTTGGTGATAACTAACCCATCCGGTGGGGATACTTGTTTGGTTTGGTGTTGAGAAAAAAATGCATTTCATTTTCGTCCTCCTATATCTTGAAAGTATCTCAGAATTGCATTATAGGCTGTTCTTACTAACTTCTCTGCATGTATGTACTAGTTGGACTTTCCCCAACAACTACTATCGCCTTCATGAGTTGATACTGTGCAGATGACATCATTGCACATTCTTTTTGCTATTCAAATTCAATCCTTCAATTCTATTAATCATGCATTGGTCGGAGGTATAGAGGGCGACAAAGCATTTGAATCGAGGGGGTGTTGCCCCTAAATCGCACACCCCTAGAGAGATACAGCTTCAAATGTCTCCTTGGTCTATGAAACAGATGTGCAGCCGACGTAGATAGAAAATGTATATAGAAGGACTGTTAGCCGAAAGAGCATAGTTACTATTGGTAACACTTTCTTGAAATGCTACATCTAAATGAAAGTATACCTTTTTGGTTTATTTTATTTTGGGGGGCGCGCGCTTGGGGTGGGAGGGGTTTCGTCTAATGCAACAAGAATCAACCTTGGGTAGATTAAGTGATGGTAAGTAAACAGGCACCTGGAATCTTGTACCCGTACCCAAATTTAGGATCGTGAGCCAACACCTGTACCCTCACCAATATTGGACCTGCAGTACCCCGAACAAGTACGCATGATCAAGGGATGCATGGAAGGATATAATATATCCATACGTTTCTGTGTCTCGACCAGGACTCACCCACCCCCCGCTTCACTGTTTCTCGCTTTGAGGGTTGATTTTCTTATTACTACTAGTAGTCCATACTATACTAGGTACCAAGTATAAGATACTAAGTACTATAGTGTAACCCCTGCCGCCAACCATATGATCATTGTAAAATTACCACCTTACCTACGTGGGGGTATATCACCCCACTGCAGTGATCTGACCACACAGTCTCATTTCTTCCGATCAAGGATATCAATGGATGGCAGTATAATGGCCTTCTCTGGTGACATGGTCTCGACAAGGTGAAATAGATGCATCATTTACCTAGAATAACAGTGGTGGAGAAACTACGAGAGTATATGACATGTCTCCCCCTGTAGTCTCACGTGCGGGGCGTTGTTGCAAATAAGGACCAACGTCTATTGTTTGTACTTTGTAGGAAAACATCTAGGCCTTAAGTGGTACGGCATTGGTGATGCGAGAATATCCAGCCACACGTGAGGTCTAACAGTTTTTGGTTTTGGGGGTTTACTTACCTCAACGGTAAGGTAACTAAGGTAGTAGTAAATGTTACTTATACAAGGAGGGATTTTGTTTCTGGTTTTTGCTTTTTTCCTTTTCCTTTAAGGGAAACAAAAATCATGAATCAATGATTAATCAATATGTAACTCCTCATTTAGGTTTGCTCAACCAAGGACTGTAAAAAATGATGTCGTCAATGATTATGATTGATCGTCTCATCGAACAATATGATTCTCCCCTAACTCCGTATAAGGTGATGGGGCCAGTGGAGCGGGCGGAAATGCGGGGTGCAGCCTTAGTGGACCACTTCCAGAGCTCTCTCGACGTCAACTCTTCTAGTCGTGTGATCCGGTACTCCCGGGTAATCAATCTAATGCGGGAGTAAAACAGACAGGAAATACTACGTAGAGACCTAGAAATAGTACTCGTCGAATTTTCAAATGTATAATTAGATCAATCTCCATTGAGTATATTACTATGGTCAAGTTAATCAACCTTTTCTACATAACTCTCTCGGTCTTTCCTTTGGAATATTCCTTAGCGAATTTCTACTCCATTCTGTCTAGTATGTATATATGTATGTGTGTAAGTATGTACCAGGAAGGGATGTGCATACCTCATTCTCATGGTTCCTCCAATCTCAGCGGAGGGAAGAGGATCGAAATGGAGACGTAGGTTCCATTGACCCCGCCTCGTACGACGTACTAATGTATCATGGGAATCCCAGTCGTCAGGTATAGTATCGTACAATGAATGGATTGATGTACTTTGGACGAGCCAGTCAGGTCACCTGCCCTCCCTCCTTCTGGCATTCCCAATTCCCCCTCTCCTCTTCCTTCTTCTCCTTTTCTCCTCCTCGTCCCCCTCTCGTCTTCTCTTCCTTTCTCTTAATCCTATCCGGATCTCAACCATACTCTGTCATCAATCTAACATACGGGTAAGTTCTCTTGGTTCCTGCAGTCCCAACCACTCTGTGTACCCCCACCTTCACCCTTTATCCTTACACCAATACTAAGGCTTGTTAATATCAACACGATCGTGACGTACAATACTAATCCGGACCACCCTCTCTGTCATCAGTGATTACCATCCTTACCCTTTCCTATACCCTTGACCTCAAAGCTATGTCGGTCCCACTCACAAAAGTCGACTCTGCCATTGCTGGCTTGTCAATATCTCCCGACAAGGCGGAGAAGAAGACTCACAAGCGCCACTCCTCTCAGTCGGAAGGTGTCTGGAACATCAAAGACCTGGGTAAGATCTCCCCTTTTGTAGCATAGGGAAACCACTTCCCCTCCGTGTATCATACTAACAGTCCTGTTCTCACTAGAGGAGAAGAAGATCGAGCTGACACTTCCTATCGAGACACAAAAGACAGGGTGGTAAGTACGAGGCCCATCCACCGCAAGTCCCCCGCTAAGTCTTTCCCTAGGAAGCTCAACACCTCACCATCCACGATAGAGGACAAAGATATCCTCAAACTCTATCTCGTAAACCCTCCGGTGAAGAAGATTGATTTGCGGTTCCCGTTGGGGTTGGAGGTGACTGCTCGTAATCTCAAGGGAGTCACAGTCAAGGATGCGCTGGAAGCAATCTACAAGCAGTACAAGAAGAAGGTATGTCAAATCTTCAGCCTTAGTTGGATCCTTCACGGCTTCGACGGGACACCCTTCGTTCTACATAAAATGTAAGGGGTTGACGAATATGTAGTCTGATGATGTGCTGACCGAGCCCTACCTCGCTGGTTTTGAGTGGGACAAAGAAGAGTGCTGGACACGCCTAATCGTTCATCAATCTAAGCAAGGCCCGCCCCAACAGCCCTCCAATAAGAAGTCTAAGAAGAAGAAGGAAGAGGCATAGACCTAATCGGAGCATTTGCTGTAATGTCAAATGCAAATAGTTACACACCCTTCTCTCTCTCTCGGGACGTATTCACCGACTTAATTATTTTCCTCGTCTTGCCTCTTAGCATTACCCTGCAAAGTTGTTTGGAATGTTAAAGCTTGATTTAGAGGGTGGTTACTTTATGTAGCTTTCTCTTTTAAATGTTCTTCTATCTTATTGACTCTCCTTTCAGTCCTTACCGTCAGATGCCAATGGTAATTTACACTATTTACATGTTAAGGGTCTTACTGGCCGCTCGCTCTTCATAGGGATTCTACTTGTTTTCGCCATATGGTCGGAATTGGCATGTCTTTTATCCTCTACTCAACGATTAGTCAAGCGATTCAATATACGAGACGAAGAGAAGCTCTAAGATGGAATGGTGAGGACACACGTCTTCTTTGTCATCTTTATCATCATTATACTATTTACTATATACACCCCAGTGTGAGACTTCTATTCTTAGAAGGCAATGAGGTAATAATCTGCCCCACACCCTTTTAACATAAGATTGAACGTAAGGGTAAGGAAGAGGAAAGAAAGGTTGGGGGTGGTACGAAGAGAACAGCTACGACCCCAGCCACAATAAGGGGGGGAGAAAGAGAGTCTACCCCATATCTATCCAGGAATCAGGCACAGATGCTTCTATCGTATCCGCCCCGTTTCCCCACCACCAAACAATACCAGAATAATTTCATCCAAGATAGTATACATTAAGTGTGTGTTAAGCCGCCGGTTGTTCAACGTTGCAAATATCCTCCGCGCTGCTCCTTGCGCATTAGCCCGCCCAACGACATTGCCCGCCATATCCGGGATCAAGGTGGCTAGTACTAGACTGGCTTCCCTGCGACTCTTCAGCCGCTCTGAAGCTGTTCTGATCTTACTTTCACGTAGGCTGCCACCTGGCCACAGAGTCTCCTTGGCTACGCTAATGTACCGAAGTAATGACTCGTCCTGGGCTAATGATCGTGCACCGTCGCGGACCTTACGTTCGATGGTTCCGCCTAGCAACTGATGGAGAACAACGACAACTGCACGGCCCCGAAGCCAGTTATTGCCTTTGTTTAATTCGAACGTTTCTAGGAACAGATCGCAGATCGGCTTGATAAATGGTTCCAGCTCTCGGTCCTCAAATGCATTCAATTCCGCCTCGGCTTCAGCTGTAGTCACCGCACCCTCAGTCACTAGCCCTGAGTCAGGCGCAGTGCTACCTTGCTGGCTGGTCGCCGCTGAGATGAGATTCTGTCCGGCCGTCGAGAGCTGATCGAGTACACCAAAGTTACCTAGGAAGTCATCCATACCGTCAGCAACCGAATTATAGATCCGGGTCACCAGATCTTTAGTCTCTCCATCACGAGGGGATTCGTCGGGTGGAATGATGGCTCGCTGGGAGAGGAATGCTCGTAGGTCACGGCTGCGGCAGACTTCTGGTAGGAGCAGCAATTTCTGTAAATACGCCTCCAGCGCTAAGCGCCGCTTTTGCAAAAACTCTCTTTGCAGCTTCATGACCATACGCCGTCGCGGGAACTCCAAGTGCCGCACCGATGGATACCGCATGCGTAGCTTATGGTGAAGTTCGTGAAATTCGCTATATCTGCGAGCAACAACCCAGGATGCCGCTGGCATTTGCTCTCCGGCATTCCTTTGCACTTCGACCACATCTAGAACAAACATTAGCCAACCAACGTCGTCTGAGCGAGACTGAAATGAGAGGATATTCCACATACACATTGCAAATTCTCGGCCATCCTCTTCTTTACCTACAACAATGGACTTAATTCGAACAGTTGACCGTCCATACAAGCTGTTGTCGCTTTCTTGGATCATGTATTGTTGCCGTTGCATCTCCTTGCGACGGATTTCGCGCTGAATGCTAGCTTTTGACTTCCGCAGAATCCTCAACTCGGCAGTATTGTTTGTGAGCTCAGCTTTTCGCGTTAAGGCATCCACCACTGACTCCTGAGATCCAAGTTTCTCTATCTCTGCCGTGAGTGCTTCAATTGCTTCCGTCAAGCCAAGATCTCCAGGAGCGGCTTCATGGACTTCATCTGCTGGATCTTTGTCATCTATATCGGCATGTTCTTCGTATTCGTCCTCAATGAATTTATGTGGGTCAGGAAAGAGATCATCGGCAAAGACACCGAGTCGGGAAGACTGGTCCACCAACCCTAGAGAAGCGATGTTCGGCTTGACCTTGTCGTCCGCTCGCGTGGATTCCGCAGAGCTACGCGGTGATTGTGGATATCGTTCATTGCTGGACAACCTGGATGGCGAATCATTACTCTTGAGTTCATCTAGTCTGTTGTTTTTCGGCTCGTTGGTAATGATATCGTTCAACGCAGCCTCCATCGTTTCAATCACTTGATTCCGATTCGCCTCATTCTCGCCATTCTGCGACTCTCGGCCAAGGCTTTGTGTGGACATAGCAAGAGGGTCTGTATCATAGTCGTCATCGAATAACGGGGCTGACCTCTCGGAATCCAGAGAACGTCTCGGTGACTCGTCATCGTTTAATACTTTCCCCATAGAGCGTACATCACTTGAGGAAATAGCGGCCCTTCGCAGGTCCTTTGATTTAGGACCTGGATGGGAGGCTGTGCGGCCCATCAATGGAGGCAGTGGGCGTCTTTCAGATACCTTCATGGTGGGGGAGACATCCTCGTGGGGCACAGCCGCCGTACGGGATTCAAACTGGGATGTCTCATCTGACGCTAGATATTTGTAATATAAATCAGACTGTTTGAACTTAGGGTAGTATACATTTTGGAGGTCCTCCAATACCGCAGATTGAGTAGTTAAGATTACTGTCCGAGCTTCGCGGTACTGTTCCGGAGTAGCTCGCTTTCCGGCGCTCAAGAAAGTTTTCACCGCTCGACGCAGCTCGCCCGTTACTTTAAGTTCGGGTTTTGAGAGATACGTCTCGCTGATCAAGGCCATATCATTCCTATCTGTTTCCGTCCAGGTTGTGGAACTTGGGGAGGTCTCGTCCCCAAAGTCATCCTCGAGTGGGTTGCGAAAGCCATCAACCACAATCCAGAACTGTACGAGAAACATAAGCTGTTGACGATCCATGAATTCCATGAAATATGAAAGACCAGCAGCATCATGCATCACGTCCACTAATGATGCTTCCTGGGCTGGTGAGGAAATCTGTCGGCGGAAGTGCGTCGCAGCTGCGGTGGCGTGCGATGTGCAGCTACTTGCCGGAGCTGAGAGCTTAGCCACCTTTTGATCAAGAACCCTCTTCCCTGTCTCCAACCGCCGAAGATAGACAGGATCTTGCCCTTCTACCATAGTTTCCCGTTTCAGCTGGCTTGTAACCAGAGCTCTAAACCGTCTAGCGTCCGAAAGGTTGCTACAACGCCGGATGGCTCTAACAAAACGCTCAAAAGCCCTCTCTGAATCATGCGGCGAGAGCCGGGGGAATGGACTCCCATGTTTTGACTTGGGCACCGGCGATGCATGCTCGTCTAATGCCGCTCGGAGCTTGCGCACCGTTTTCCGATCCTGGAGAGCCGTACGTCCATAAGCTTCCGTCAACTGGTTCCAGGTATCAGGGTCTGACAGAGTAGATACGATAGGGAATAGTATAGCGCATGATAGTATTTCCCTGACCAAAACGGAAACTATTCGACTGCTTAAAACGTTTTCAGGAAACAGCCGAGGTAGTAATCCAACTGCAACTTTGCGAAGGTATTCCTGCTCAACTGCCTTTTGATCCGAAAGTGACAGTGCTGCAGCCGGGTGTATGTGGCCATCGCGATATTTGCTTGCAATTGCAATATCCAGTTCATCGGATTCGGTGACATTTCGTGTCAAATTTCGTCCCCGCACTGATCGCTCTGCGACGTCGAACTCCTTAAGATGTGTGGTGAGAATGGGAAATATGCGGGAGACTATGAAAGATATAAGGTCCTCTGCGAGTAACCTATCGCGTAGGTTTCCGACGGCTGTTCGAATTACTCGGTCTACCTCATTCACAAACATTGGGTTCGGGCTGATACTTCGGTACCATGACGCTATAAAATCTCGCGTTAACAACGACAGAAGCTCGTCCAACCCTTCCGACACCACAAAGGAGTGTGGGTAGAGAGAGATAGGTTTGTAAATGGAGCGCCTCTCTAAATCCTGAGTTTCGTTTTGCCAATGGTAGGGAGTAAGGAAAGTGACAGGCAAGCATTGGGGACGGCTGACGTGTGCGCCATGAGGTTTTCGTATCGTGAAGAGCACAATGCCAAAGAAAGCGAGCGATGAAAGTAGAGCGCCTAGTGTGACAGCATACCCAAGATATCGCAGCACTGGCAAGCAGCGAACAGCTAAACCCCAAGCAACGAATGCACCAGTGCCCAGGAGGACGATGTCATGACGCTTCAGGGCCATTCTCCCCGGAGCACGCGCACCATAGATGGGGATCGTCTCATGACGGTCAAGAAAAGTAGAGACCAGTTGTAGACATGTAATAGAGTTCTTGGGAGGAGGTAGACTTCTATGAGTATAGGTATACTAACTATTGAAATGATAATGATCGGCGGGAAGAAGTGGGTGGTTGGCGTTGGTGGGCGGTGAAGAGGATCAACAAGTATTGAAGTTACTCCGAGGTTTCCTATAATGGTAAGGACGGTGCGTACTGTAGCATACTCCGTACTGTACTTACAGGAGAAAGCGAGAAGATACATGACTTTTCTATCTGTGTTTAGGTTACCGAGGCTACACAGTAGTATGCTAACTTACTTAACTTCAGGAGTTTGGAGAACTTCTGACACTATCTTTGGATGTATGTACATACTCCGTAGTACTTCGTACATACAGTAATATAACTAATTGATCCCGTGACCACACCACAGAGACGAAGACATCATCACAGTTTGGTTTGTTTTGTTTGCACTTTCTCTCACTCTCTTACTTGCTCCACTTTCCTCAAACAACATCTCCATCTTCCTCCCACTTTCATCAATCCCTCCGTCTGTTCACTTGGAATCGAAAACCCTTTCCCGATATGGCTTCTCTTTCGGATTTTCTCGATCTCTCTCAATCGTCCCTTCAATGTATGTTTCGGACTCCAGCGGCTTACAAATACTACTACTACGTGATTTCTCAACTCCGCTGATTCCACAGGGGCGGCGCTCTCCATCGCTTTCAACCCGATCTTCTGGAAGTAGGTGCTCTTCTTGCTTGCTTAACCGACCAACTGCTAATCTTAGCTCTCTTCGATTAGTATTGTTGCCCGTGCCGGTTGGTCAAAGCTCTTCCCCCCTTTCCAATGCTAAAATCCCAAACCCATGGCCGGATCTTTCTCTTTTATTCAGTATAAAAGGCTTATGGGATTTAACCCATTTTTACCTCATATTGTAGAGTATCGGAAACACTACCTGACTCGTATATTCGGTAATCCATATTACGGCTGTTACTTCCTCGCAATCACTATCTTCACCCTGGGAATCGCGCGCGACCATGTGTATCAGTTGGCCCTGGAAGACCAACCCTTTTATGCCCCTGTGCACCAACCGGTTTTAGGAGGCGCCCTGTTCGCTGTCGGTTCTGTTCTCGTTCTTTCCAGCATGTTTGCCCTAGGCGTCACCGGAACCTACCTCGGTGACTACTTCGGTATTCTCATGGACGCCCCGGTTACTGGCTTTCCTTTTAATGTCACTGGCTCCCCCATGTATTGGGGCAGTACCCTGAACTTTCTGGGTGTAGCCCTGTACAAGGGCAAGGTCGCCGGAATCCTCCTGACCGCCGAGGTTTTCATTCTGTACTGGGTTGCTCTTCAGTGGGAAGAGTAAGTCTGATATGGTTTCCTTCGAAATTTGCCCCGATGCAACATGCCAACATACCTTTGAAATCTCTACCGAGCATGCATGCCGTGTCAACTGACTCACGACTCTGTAGTCCTTTCACCGCTGAGATCTATGCAAAGCGCGAGCGTGAACGTGCAAAGACCAAGCAAGGCGGCAAGAGCCAATAATTTACCATGTCATCACGTCCAGTTCAAGCTACAACTTAGAACCTTTCTCTTCGACGTTAAGGCCCACATGATTGAGTCTTTGGACTTTCAACCTCCACCAATCCGTGTCGGCCAGGAGAGCATGGACGCTGCTAACTGAGCTACGTGACCAAAATGAAAGAGTGGAATTCAACAATCAAGAGAAACCTGGGAAGATGCAATACATCAATGATAGGTTATGAGACCAAATGTGGAACACATCCCTAGACTAGAAAAATCGTACATTTCTATTTACTTTTTTATACCTATTCTCGATAAGATGAAGCACGGATATCATTCGCGACGCCTTGAACTCCTGGGATAACTATCAAACAAATAATGAAAAAAAAAGAAAAACGAAATTGATGTTTCGTATCTCATCCAAATCCAGGGGATCGTGCAGTAGCTGCTGACTGCCAAAAAGCTTTCTCTCAGCTTAAATCTTGAATACTCAGCAAACTCCGGGATACAGATCCGTGTGGGCGTCGTTGATGGCTAGGCGCCGTAAAAACAATAAATTTCTCCCAATTTATGCTCTCCTGCCCCTGCCCCTTTTATTCGATGCGCGGCTTTCCTCGACCATCTCAATCTCATCCTCGTCCGCACCTTTTTTAAGGTCCTCCCCTTCCGCAAGTCCCCATTTTTCACGATCATACCAGTCTTCTCCATCGCTCATCTCACCCACATGTCCTTCTGCTTTGCATGATTCGAGCACATCATCCTTCATACGGCAAGCTCGGAGCAGGCATTCCAACATGTGCTCAAATCCCCGGACAGTCTCCTCCTGTTTCTGCACATATGACCACAGAAGTCGTCGTGTATCTTCAGCTTCTATGGGCGATAAACCAAGATTGGGGTCTGGACGGATAGAGTCAGGAACGAGGTAGAGAGGGTGTGGCAAAGGAAGTGAGCTGAGGGTGTCAGAGGAAGGGGGTGATGAGAGGTTGCCTGCTTCGTCCTCCTGTGGGTTCGCTGCATTGGCCTGAGCTCGAGTCGTCATCCGACGGGGTGGCTCAGGAGAGAACCCCTCCTGTATCCCTTCATCTCTATCCATTTCGTCTCCCAGGGCATCGTTGCAGCCCTCACAGTTCTTATCGGTATTCCCGCTACACGCGATAGTCTGCTCGTTCACATCCTCTTTCTTACCTCTGCGGAGCCCGTCCGAGTCGGGCATTTGATTGTGTTCCAAGTGTGAATTTGTTGTGTTGTTGCCATTGGCTCGTGTTCCAGTCGTGTCTGGATGCTGTGGAAGGTTTCCAACGGGTGTCTCGACTTCTTCTGATTTTGGTTCTCTTGTCTGTTCTTCTGTCTGTTCTTCATCATTTGCATGACCCCTACTCTCTATCCCTTGGTTTTGAATACCGGTCCTTTCAACGTCTCTCTCGAAATAACCCGGAACATCCTCATTTACAAATGACTGGACTTCTTTCGATATATCAGCAACCAGACCGACTTCCTGGATCGTATGATTTTGACCATTAATTTCTGTTGCAGTTGAGGGGCGGACAACGCCGTTTTGTCCAGTTAGGAATCTGTGGCCCGTGGCAAAAAGCCGGGGCTCGAAAATCAATCTGTCTTCGGGGGTCTCTACTGTTCCACATGGCATCCAAGAGCTGTCACCAAGGAACAGCCTGTGGAGATTCCGCGCGCGCCACAGAAGAGCTCGCTCCTGGCGTAGCTTGCCCTCAATTGCCTTGGTCATACTCAAAAGAGCGGGGGAGGTATAGGCATGGGATAAGGAAGGGTGAGTAGGTAATTCCGATGGATGTTTTAAAGGGCATAGAGAATCTAGAAGTAAGGGTTTCTATATTAGTCGCTGAAGAAAGCAATCGGTCGACATTTTCATGCAAATTAGAAGACTCACTTTCCAGAGCAATTTCAGAAAACGGATTTTCATCCGCGGCAGCCGCATCTGCCTCGGAGTCTTCATCATCCTCATCAAGCTCATCCCCCTCCGAGTCATAGCGCACGGGATTAGACTGGATTATATAACGTGTGTACCCAGCATGTTCAATTTTCTACCAGCAATGAGAGTTAGCCGCTGGGCCAACGCCCCCAAGACGGAAAAGTGAGCCTAGGGACCTTCGTTGCGCGCGGAATAGAGCCTACCTGCTTGTAAAGATTACCCGGCTGGATATACCCTAGCGCGCCCTCACGCACATGTTTTGCGTTTGCCCGTAGTTTGTTGCCTCGATTAGTTGGCTGAGCGATTGGATCATCAGGCCCTGAGACTATATTCATATGACTGAGTTAGAAAAGCGCGTTTGGAAGACGAAGTGAAGGAGAAATCGGAAAGTTTACAATCGTTCTCTTTACGTAACGCCCTTTTCATACCAACAATCGTATCAGCGATGAGAGCCGCCTGCGCCGCCATGGTTATGGTTGAATCGGAGTAATTGGAGCGCCGTGCAGAAAGTGAAGAGGAAGGGGAAGAGTGACGGAAATGACCAAGTGGTTTATCCCATGAAGTAACAGTCGTTCAGCAGTAGCCCAATGAACGGGTCATAGAATAACTGAATAACTTAGAATGCGCGGCTCTCAATAATCTCAGTCGGTGTCTCTCCGCTCAACGGAATGAATGGGGAGCTTGCGGGCGCCGCTCCGCTCGACGCCCGCTAGCCTGCTTTGGGATGATAAGGGTGTCCGCCACGTGACAAACACATATTCCTGATTTAATTACGATGTTTTTGTTATTATAAATAATTTGTAGTATTATGTTGTTCGGCCGGCCTCTGGATTTTAGCGTAAGATGTATACAAATCAGAAAAAGTACACAAGCCGCAAAGCAAGAACGAGGATATCATGAGACAGCACGAAAGGAAAGACAGCAATATGTATAGTACAAGAGTACTGCTCACAAAAACTTTATCACTTCATACACTCCCAGTTACATCTTATTGCAGGCCCCGCTGTTCCCTTGCTTCCGGATCTGCTAGTCGGATCAGGCTTATCCGACGTACCTTGCTATCGAATGGGATGGACGAGGTCGACGGGCTTTTGCGCAGAGGGTGTGGACCAGTACCAGAAACTTCGGCCTGCGAAAACGGACTGGTGTTGGACCTAACACGCTGACTTAATTCGGGTTGCCGCTCGCCCATGTGCTGTGAACCACCTGCGCTGTCGTTCAACTCACGCGACTCAGCCCGCCGTGCACTACTAAGGCTTAATTCGCTGAAGAACCGGGGAAGCGGTGCTATCGCCGCCGAATAGTTCCGCGCCAGACTAGATTGGCTCAGGTCTCCAGCCATTGGAGCTACTGGTCGTACGTTCAAAGATTCTTCTGACAGCGATTCGAGGTATGTAGACAGGCGGTTGTCATCCGTATAAATAGACGCAGACATTGCCGTAGACCATGGACGTTCATGTATAGATCGTCTGTAGTCGTCATAATAGTTGGAGCTATTTATAGTATCGGTTCGGCTTGCTGTGCTTCGAGCTCTCTCCAAAGCCCGGAGACCAGAAGATGTTCTGCGGCTGAACTGCCCAGAGAACATGGGATTGGAAGAGTTTCTATTCTTCGCCCTAGTGTGAACAAAGGCCTCCAAAGAATCGGTCTCCGAAATTGTCAGTGAATCAGGTTCCACTGTCCGTAAGCTCATCCGGTTTGGGAATTCTAGACTACCTCTTGTTCGAGGTGGGGGCCGAGGAAACAAGGGTGCTAGATTCCCAACTCCGCTCTCGTCACTTTGCAGAGATGCATGCGTATTTTGCCACGACACTCGAACTACTCCATGCCCGGGGGGCCCAAAGCCGCCGGCACCATGTCCCGCACCGCTAAGCCTTACGGGGAGCCCGGATGCAACAGATGATATTCCACTGGAACGCTTCGAATACCTCTTTGATTTGGACGACTGGACCGAGCTTCGTTTTAGCGATCTCCTTGGCTGGATGGGCCTGAGAGGTTCTCTCTTTCGTGAATTAGTCGTTGTTCGTCTGCGCATGGGTGGACTGCTTTGGAACGACAGCCGTTTGGGTGGAACGGATACATCGTCGATTTTTTTGTCCTGTTCTGAACCAGGCTTTTTAAACGGACCCAAATCCCACTCGATGGTCGAAGTAGAGAACGTATTTTTTCTACCTTCGGAGTGTCCTCTCTGTCCATGCTCGTCCAAGGGGCTCGTGTCCCAGAAAGGCGCCAGTTCTAATCTCGGCGGTTTCGATGATGGTTCCGGAGGACTTCTGACCATTTCGGGGAGATTATCCCCTGTAGCTTCTTCGGAAGGCTGACAGTGTGGTAGCTCGGAGACATCTGGGTGTGGTACTTTCTCCTTTGGTAATTGCCCTTCTTCATGAGTTGATGTCCTGCGTTTACGGCGCCAGCAGCAGAAGATAAGCAAAAGGCTTGTTAAAAAAGCAAAAGGGATCACAACTGAAATGGCAATTATTCCAGCTTTTTTTCCATGAATACCCCCAGCGGAGCCCGCTGAATTGTCTGTGTCCTGACTTGAAGAACCTCCTTCCTCTAAAATGTTGAGTGTAAACTGTCTGGTATCTTCCGCGGTCCCCTCATGAGCAGTAAGCTTGAGTGTATAGTTCCTTGGGCTAACAGTAGATGGGACATGGCCGTAGAGCGTCTTATTGTCGGAGTTGTAGTGCAGCCAAGAAAGTTGGTTTCCTAGGTCGACTTCAAGGTGAACGGAGTCATTGGTCAGGACCGCACCATCGAAAACAAAGTAAAAATAGTGGCCGATAATCGCTTCACATCCCTGTATGCCATGAAAGAATTGTGAGTACTGTAGGCTGATGATAAGCCTTGCTACATCTTGATACTTGTCTGTTACGGAGATGGTGATATTTGAATCCGCCGCATCAACTGGTGGGGTGCCAATAAATGAGATCGTCCTATTATCAAACTCAAGCCAGGAAGGCGAGTCAATCTGGATACCGCTTAAATCGGCATTTGATGGTTCTCGCCCATCTAAAGTCAGGATCTCTCTAAACCGAGGACTAGTAAACTGCTCTCCTCGACTGATGAAGAATGTCTGCACACTCTGGTTGAATGACAGGATATGCGGGCTGACTGTCATATCGAAATTCATAGCGGCTGCGCTGAAGCCAGCCACGTCTGAGGCAACAAGACTGAAAGTAAACGTCTGAGGTCCAATATTAGGTGCAACACCAGAAAAACGAAGGTTCGACTGGTCAAATCCCACCCAGGAAGGTAGCGGGGCATTCCCAGGGGATGTCCCATAGTATACTGTGGATGGGCGGGTATTGGTGAAAGTGTCTTGGTCGAAGGCTATATCAAAGGCGTCCCCAGAGTGAATCAAGATTGTCAAAGGAGCGGATGTCGCAGCAATCGCTTCGAGCTGGGGAAGTACCGGCTTCCCAGGTCTTGGCCCATCATCCTCCGTTACAATTAGAGTCACCTCCATTCTTGCTGATCCTGATTCGCCCGATGCCAAAAGATCAAATTTCGCAGTTCCCTCATCCTCCTTCTGGGGTGTGCCGAATAAAGTGCGATTCTTACTTTCCACTCGAAGCCATAACGGGGCGTTTGAGAGCGAATAAGACGTTGACGAGTCACTGCCGCCGAATGTACCAGGAGAGAAAACAAACTCGAAGGGCTGTGACACCCGAGCCACAGGAGGCAGTTGTGAGTTCACTGGGTAGTTCGAAGCCAGCTTTGCATCAATAACCCACATAAAACCGAGGAGGATCAACCAAATGAGCGCCATATTTTCGAGGTAGACAGAACAGTCCTGGCAGATACCTGATCAAAAATACAGCAAATTATCGTCTTATTCATCTGGGAGATCACCCGGTGACCATTTGATTGACGCGAGAAATAGCTGAAGAGACAGAGACTGAGTTGTGCGAAGAAATTGAAATTGACATGGAACAATTGGCCTGGCTATCCTTCGAATAGAGACCACCATCCTCCAGGGCAATCGCGCCCAAGGGCTAGACAAAGCACAGGAGAGGCGCGGTTCGTGAGGCCCCTTCAGCCGAGCCATACCTGGATATGTTTGACGTCACTAAAATATGAAAAACATTTGGCGAAGCATACGGTAGTAGATGTCGCGCGATAAAGCACACCTTGTGAAATGCACTGTCATGCAAGGGATGACTTGCAGGAGCCATAGAGAACCAAGGACCCGACGTTCGGTAGGGCTCTTAACTCCTTCAGATCTTGAGGGGTTGGCAGGGAAAGAATGTTGATAACCATACGTGTTCCGCGTGCCCTTTCTTCCTAAAGGAGAGAGATAGAGCGAGAATGTGCCCTTTGTAAGGAATAGCTCCTCTAGAAGGGGCTAAGAATAAAAATACACATCAAGGATTGAGATCGAGTATCATTTGGATCCCCGGACGCCCCGTCGCGTAGTAATCGGCGATTTCCTCACATTCTTCGAACCCATGCTGGGAATATAGACATCGGGCTAGTTCTAGCCTTGTCCACCCATAATTGAACATACTTATTTTGCAAACGTTGTCGGATATAACTCATTAGTCTCGTCCCGACACCTTGTCGGCGATAAGATTCTGCGATGTAGAATTTATGTAGCAATGCCACGCCTTTGTGTCGAACGTAGACAGCATACGCGACTTAAGAGGAGCGTATATCTGATGTCGTACTTTATTGCATACAGAAATCTGGCATTACGCTTCTTCCTCCAGAGGTCCTCACTGAAGCTGAAAGCCTCTTTAGCGGGAAGTATCTTTTTTCGATGCGTGCGTGTAATTTGGGCGAGAATCTCGAATGCTTGGCCCCTACCAAGGGAATGAATGCCTGATATGTTTACTTCCATGTCCCGCATTCCCGACAATCCCTTCGGTTACATTCAAGGCCGTTGGTGATATCCTGAGGTGTGTTGATGCGGCGCGTGTCTGTAACGCCATAGGACATCAAATCTTAAGGGGCTGAAGCTTTCAGTTTTACTAATCTAAATCTCCTGAATACTAAGATACTGTACTACAGGTACAATACGTACAGGTACAGGTTATTCGTACAGAGTACTCTAGGTAAAAGGGAGATTCTCAGGAATAGTTCTACAGGTATGTACCACCAGTCATAACGTTCTCCACCACTTACCTATGTGGGACCTGGGTCGATTTAACGTATTTCACTAGTGACCCGCCACCACAAACGAGCCGCCACCTCAACGCGTTTTGACCGCGGTCGAAAACCTCGCTCAATTCAACCATCCACCATGCCTCCAAAATCGCGTCAAAATTTAAGAAATCAAGCTGAGCAAGAGGGCAAGATTCTATTAGCGATTTCCGCTATAGAAAGCAAGCAAATTACCCAAATTGCTAAAGCTGCGCGGGTCTATGTACCGCGTTCAACTTTACGCGACCGACTTCATGGTAGTAAATATCACAATGAAACACGCGCCAACAACTATAAATTAACTCAAAATAAAGAGAGATTACTTATACAATGGATTCTATCGCTAGATTGATGTGGAGCGCCTTCTAGGCCATTAGACATATAAGAAATGGCTAATATTCTTCTTGCTGATCGCGGTTCTATATCTATTTAATCAGTTAGAGTAAACTAGATTATCAACTTTATTAGATGCTGTAATAAAGTGAAATCCTGCTATTCTCAATAATATAATTACCGACGCGTTAAATATAAAGATTTTAAAGTTATTAAAGAATAGTTTGATTGCGTATAAATCACTATAATGTAATATAGGATCATACAGGAAGATATCTATAATTTTGATGAAACTGGCTTTGCTATGGGCCTAGTAGCTACTGCCCGAGTAGTTACTAGAGCTGATTATTATTGGAAAGCACTTGTACAGCCAGGCAATCAGGAATAGATTACTTCAATCAAATATATTAACTCTACTGGTTAGGCACTTTCTCCATGCATTATCTTTAAAGAAAAGGTCTATATAGAGAGTTACTGTCAGGGTGCGGTTTCCGGCGGGCAGGCTAACAGAGCTAATACGCAGGCAGGCTACTGGTCAGGCTATGTACAGGCAGATAGACAAGACGTAGCTTGAGAAGCTACAACAGGATCACGATCAGGCAGGAAGATAAACAGTCAAGATCACATGATAGAGCGGTGGGGTCAGGCAGAACGAGCGGTTCGGGCTGGCACCGTGACAGTTAGTATCAAGAATTGGAGCTTCTACCTAAAAGCAGGATTGAAGTTAGTTCTAATGAATAGACCACTAATAAGATAGACCTTCACTAGCTTAAAAATCTCTTTATTACTGTGACTACTAGCTATCTTATATCTTAATTTAACTAAATCTGTAGTAAAAATAATATTATTCCTATCTATATGCCTGTACACTCTTCTAATAAGCTCCAGTCTCTAGATATAGGCTATTTTCAGTCTCTAAAAGGCGTGTACAGTTAGGCTGACCGTTGGGACGGGATAATCCCAGGGATTTCGGGATGGGATGGGAAACGGGATGCCAAGAGGGAAAACAAGATGGGAAATGGGATGGGAAATGGGATGCCAAGAATAGGATGGGATGGGATGGGAAATTCCCATCCCATCCCATCCCATCCTAATGGTCAGCCCACGTTGTCACATGACCAGGCTTTACCACTCCACATGTATTTACTAGGTCTTACAGATCTTCCTTCTGACGAATACACACATCATACCAAGAGACCTTTACATACGTACAGTACCTTAGTAAAGAAGAAAATATACTTCGGAATTAGCTATATTAACAAGCTTGATTTTCTGAGAATCTTTCCAGAAGCTCACAAAAGTACTTTTACAGTAGATAATATTTAAAATAGCTTTACAGGCACTGACCTAGTTCTACTTAATCCATATAGGATGCTTAGTAAGTCAGATATCTAAGTTAAGTTAGTTATGTTAGTAGTACCTACTTACCTAGCTTTACATAATAATTGTAAGTTGGAAGTAAGTTATGTATATTATACTGGGAGTACTGCTAGAAAAATAGTCTTAACGTTTCCTAGCCTCCATTGGGTACTTAAGTTACCTTGGACTATTCGAAGTGACCACGAGTCTACTAGGTAAACAGTCTTGAGTACCATTCAAACGGAAGGACCTATCTGACATTCTTTCCAGTCCATCTGAAACTAGTAGTGTTTCTTTTCTTTACAAATTGAATTCAAAATGCCTTCGCAATCTGATGACAAGCGCCAGGCAGCGCGTGAAGTCATTGACATTCTTCACGAGATCTCTACCCTTCTTGTACGTTAAGCGCTCCATTCTTTTTACATGTGGCATTATCTCTTGTAATGCTCAATTAAGCTTTTCCGTCTCTTTTATCCCCCTCTTTCCATATGATCTAACGCACTAAGTACGTAGAACACAACTTTGGACAGAACGGATCTTTCGCTTTGCGTCTCCCTCATTGAGAACGGGGTCAATCCTGATGCACTTGCCGTGAGTTTCAATGCAACATATCTAACCAATAGGATGCTAATATCTTTGACGTAAATGGCCAGAAAATTATAAAGGACTTGAGGAAAGAAGCTACAGCTGCTCCACGGGCTGTTGCGGATGAGCATGATTTCGGTGGATAGATGCAAAGATGCAATCTTAGTCTTGCCCTTTCATCTTTCTCGTCTCTTATATTATTTGCACAGCCCCAAGTCAGCGATACCCTCTCCCCGAATATTGACAGTACAGCTACAATGAACCCATTTGGGACAGTCTCACGCTGTGCGCAAACGCACTGACATATTTGAATTGAATGACAGCTCAATTCCAGATGTTGCAGACTCTGGTATCATTATAAACTCCAGGTGCAAATGGTAGCTTAGCTATAAAAACACATAATAAGACCGCATATGGAATGACATAAGAATAATGTTGTTAACACAACGTCAAGACTTTCCACCATCTACCTTATTTACTTTTGATGCAGAACCACGCTCACCAGCCATCGCCTGGGCTGTAGCTATCTTGATGCGGTCCCCCTCATCAGTGGAACTTTGATCCTTGTGTTTGATATCCTTTTCATCCTCACTATCACCTAGACTAAACGGATCGTGCTCTCCAACGGGAGAAGGCTCAACGGTAGACAATGGTTGCCATTTGCTCGGTTTGCCTCCTGTAGAAGGCGAGTGTTTAGGCGGTTCAGATGCATCATAGAGATTGCTTCCGATTTCGGTGGGTGGGCCCTCTTGGAAAGACACCTTACGTCTATCTGGCGAAGTTGACGAGGTCTTGTAGAGGTTGAGATTGGCAAGCGGTCTTGGTGGTCGTGGTGGAGGGGCTATGCCAGATGTCAGTGAACGACTATCGCAAATCAAGGGGGACAATGACAGAGCATACCTTCTGTATCTTTCATTTCGAGGACCGAAAAGTCATCACTTAGAACCTGGGGGTCTGCGTCGTAGCGTTCGCGATCTCCACTGCGACGGCCTAGTTCTCCGCTTCTCCTCGCTTGAGCATAACTTTCATCGCGATAAGCCTGATTAGTTGGTGCCCCCTCTTGATCTTCGCCATCTAGTCGCTTCTTTAAATTTTGGACCCATGAGTTGACTTTTGTCTGGGTGTCTAGAAAACCTTTGCGGATGTTTTCACGGATTACCGGAAGATCGTCTACACAGATGTCCATTAGTAACCAAGCAAATAGATCCACATCACGAAGGCTATACCTTCGAAGAAACTATATTCCCTGTCCTCCGACAGCTCGCTGTCTCTCCTCGGCCGATCATATGGGGGCCCGCCCTCCCAGCGGGATTGGGGCGCACGGCGATTGTAGTGCTCTGCAAGCTGACGAGCATACTGTTCATCTGCTTCAAGCTGCCTCTGTGCTGCAGATGGACGAGGTGGCTTCGAAGGCGGAACATCTTGCTCTGCAGCGCTGGGATCAGTCATGCCTATAGGATGTTAATACTAGAAAATAACACTGGGGGCTGTGAATATTCACGAACCAAGAAGAGCATGGAAAGCACGTTCGACATCGCAGTTGCTCGCTACCAACACTGCTTTGATTACAGACAATTCAACGGTAGGGAAAGCTTCTTTGAGAGTGTTTTCGGCCTGTTGTTGCGGGCTCAATGGACGCGGCGGCTTTGGCGGGGCAACATCTATCGCATTCTGCTGGGTTGCGGCTGCGGAGACGGAGATGACACCAGACTCTTGAGGTTCATCATCGAAGTCCAGAGGGCGTGCGGTAGTAGGAGACTCTGGTTTTGGACTATATGGACCCAGGGAAATCTTATTGGTATTCTAGCATCGAGTCAGTACAGGTGGTTGAGAATGCATGAGTGACAGATCTGGGACCCACAGCTCTGTCTTCTTCGGCCATCGCGTAAATGACCAGTTCCTTTACCAGTGAGCTATAGGCTGACCGGAATGGCAGGTAGGTTGCCTTTAGGTACTGTACGAAAGAAAGTATGCCACTGAACCTTACAGGCAGAAAGTAATGAAGGTCATCGCTATTGAAAGCTCAGCCACTCCTGGCTAACTCCGATGAGTAGTGACGTTGAGCCACGTGATGAAAGTTCCGCTTATCTAATCATTTTACAGGTGCGGAGGAATAAAGCTTGAGACATTAATTAGTAGATATGCCTTACTTTCTCAAAGCATTGTGTTCAAGGAAGCATCTGTGTGCAGTAACTATGCCTCAATTGCATGCATCTGAAAAGGCCGAAATACTTTCCAGTTGAAACCTTTTGTGTCGCGACAGTATCGTTCCGGGTTCATGCCACTACCAGTTATCAAAAATGGCTTCTGAGCTGGACCTCACATCTACCTTCATTCCATCACTATACAAACCCGCTGCATTACTGCCAATTACAAGGCATAAGCAGAGTTTGCTGTACCTTGTTGACACATATCCCGTTACAATTGTTGTTGGGCAAACGGGAAGTGGGAAGACAACACAGTTACCCCAATATCTAGATCAGGCAGGATGGTGCGCAGATGGGAAATCAATCGCGGTAACCCAGGTACTTGCAACTCTTTCTCATTTCACTGTTATCTTTATATAAAGAGAGAGAGAGGAAGAAAGCTAAGACTTTGCAGCCGCGCCGCGTCGCAGCCACGACGGTCGCAGCCCGAGTAGCTGAAGAAATGCGTTGCAGGGTTGGCGAAGAGGTGGGCTATTCTATTCGCTTTGAGGACGTGACCTCTGCGTCAACAAGGATAAAGTTCCTAACAGATGGAATGCTACTTAGAGAGGCCCTTGTAGATCCACTGCTGTCACGGTATTCAGTAATCATGGTGGATGAAGCGCATGAAAGGTCTCTCAGTACTGACATTCTCCTGGGAATCCTTAAGAAAATCATGAGGCGGCGACCTGAGCTTAGAATCGTCATTAGTAGTGCGACTTTGCAAGCAGAAGATATCCTGCGCTTTTTCGCCGGAGATCAATTCCAGAATGAAACGCACTCGGTTGAAAAGGGGGGAGATATTGGAAGGATCATCAGTTTGGAGGGTCGAATGTACCCTGTGGATATGCTCTTCCTTGAATCGCCTACGGAAGACTACCTTGAACGGGCTGTAAAGACTGTTTTTGACATACATCTACAAGAAACGGAAGGCGACATTCTGGTGTTTTTGACAGGCCGTGAAGAGATTGATTCGACGGTGCAGCTGATCTCTGAACGTGCTGCTATGCTTCATCCCAAAGCGCAGGCATTATTCCCTCTACCTCTATATTCTGGTCTCACAACAGATCAACAGATGTACGTTTTCGAACCAGCACCTGAAAATACGCGGAAAGTCATCGTTTCCACGAATATTGCAGAAGCCTCTGTTACTATCAACGGCATTGTATTTGTTGTCGATTGTGGCTTCGCGAAGTTAAGGGCCTATAATCCTACCACTAACATCGAAACATTGACAGCAGTGCCAATATCGAAGGCTGCGGCGATTCAACGCGCAGGTCGAGCTGGAAGAACAAAGCCTGGAAAATGCTTCCGTCTCTACACTCAGCAGACATATGAACAACTTCCAGAAGCCACGGTTCCGGAAATCCAGCGGTCAAATCTTGCCCCTGTGGTGATGCAGCTCAAGGCATTAGGTATAGATAACATAGTTCGCTTTGATTTCTTGACGCCTCCTCCCGCAGAACTTGTCATACGTGCATTTGAACTTCTGTACTCACTTGGGGCCGTTGATGATTATGCCAAGCTCACCAAGCCTCTGGGTATGCGAATGGCAGAACTAGCGGTTGATCCTATGATGGCGAAAGTCCTTCTATCTGCGCAGTCGTTCCACTGCCTAAGTGAGATCCTTTCAATTGCCGCTATGGTCAGCTTGCAGGGATCAGTGTGGATCGCGCATGAGGGTGACAAAAAGTCGGCAGAGAGCACTCGCCGAAGATTCGCTGTTGAGGAAGGCGACCATCTAACGTATCTAAACGTATACCAGGCTTTTGTCACGAAAGGAAAGAAAGATCCCAAGTGGTGCCGGGACAACCTTCTGAATTACCGGTCGTTGCAGCGGGCAGTGAGCATAAGAACCCAGCTGAAGCGATACCTCGAACGGTTTGGTATTCGGGTAGATGAGTCTCTTCCTTCAGTGCATCGTAAAGAAGCAGAAGCAAACAGGCCACCTGAGGTAATTCAAAGGTGTCTCACAACTGGCTATTTTGCGCATGCTGCGAAGATGCAACCTGACGGCACATTCAAGACTGTTAGTGGTGACCTTACTCTGCATGCTCATCCCAGTTCATTGATGTTCGTATGTATTACTAGATCTTAAATCATTCTGGTTCTTTATCGCTGATGCTGACGCTGGTCTAGAATCGAAAAGCAGACTGGGTCATTTTCCATGAAATATTGCAGACAGGGGAAAAGACATTTATCCGAGATATCACGAAAATTGAGAAGGGCTATCTTCTTGAGTACGCCCCTAGCTACTATAGGTTAAGCCAATAATTTCTATAATTTCTACACAACACTGCTTGCAGAGGCAGAGGCTCCATTGCTGTGCTCGAACTTAGTGTGAGGATATTGTAATGTCAGAGGGAGAGATGTAATGGACTCGGCATAACTTACATAGAAATTTTCTTTTTTTTCTCTAGAAGAAAAGAAAAAAAAATTAAGAAAGAGAGAAGGCGAGACAGAGAACGCTCCCTTTTCTAAAAGTCGATTCAAATGAAATTTATGAAATTTACCATAAATGTTCGTATGTATGTTTGACAATCGGAGCGTAACAAAAAAAGATCCACATCCACCCACCTCCCTCACCTTTAAATGTTCCAAACGATAATTAATTGTCTTCTCACCCTTCTACTACTACTACTACTACTACTACTACTACTACCACTATAGGTAACGTAATAACTGGTCCAATTACTTTTCTTATTAATCTGAATTTCGACATGTCTGGTCACCATCACCACAATCATTGCCATGGAGAGGATGGTCATGATCATTCAAATGATATCACCCCGGCCATTCAGTCCCTCCTCTACTCTCAAATTCAATTTGATTCAATCATTACACTAAATGGTAAGAGGGACACGCTTACAGATGTTCATTGTATCACTATATAATACTGTGTCTGGTACTGAACCGAAGCTACCTATAGAAGCGGCCCCCGACTCCGGGGCAGCGATTGTCCAGAAGACATGGTCCGAAAGGCTGAATGACCAGCCAGAACTCGACAGCGATGCGGATGAGCAACTCCTTATGTATATCCCGTAAGTGATAAATACTCTACTACTTGCTTTACCCCGCTATATAACCTTCTTCAATCAACGACTGTAGGACAACCTCAAACCAACCCGCACCAAGATCGTCTTTCGAATGCTACCATCTTGCAAGTCATGTTTTCAGAAATCTGATCGTTTAATAGTTTCACTGGCCAAGTTAAGGTTCACTCTTTACTCATCCACACGGCACCCACACCGTCCGCCCCCAAAACTTTGAAACTGTTCAAGAATCGTGACGATCTAGACTTTGCCACTGCTTCGGAGCTCAAACCGACACAGTTGGTAGAGATACCGCGGCCAGTTCCGGGTGCCGACGTGTTCGAATTACCATTGAATCGCGCTCATTGGAACGCTACCACCTCCATCACCCTATTCTTCGAAGACAACTGGAGTGATGGGGAGGAGGATGTGACCAAGGTTGGTTATGTTGGATTCAAGGGTCAGTTTATGGCTTTGAACCGAGAGCCTGTCAGCTTTCTCTACGAAGCAGCAGCGAACCCCAGTGACCACGTCGTGATTCAAGGCGTAAATGACGTGGGAGGTAGGATTATGCCCGGCCAGTGAGTTACATGACCCTTGTATGATTCGTCCGGGGAAAATACTACTTTAAGCGAGAGACATGGTGATATACATGTTAAGCGAAAGACGTTCTGCCCCTACAAAGCACGGTGAAGAAAGAGACGCGGAAACTTTTCGTAATCAGAGTCGGGCTCAAAGCGCTATTCCATCTCAAATTTAGCTCTATAATTGGCAACGCAAGATAACCAGAGACGTAGTGAATTGCATGAATCCGAATGTTCCACCAACGCCAGAAATGCTTCCAACTCTTCAACGCATGTCTCCAGTTTGTAGAAGGTGCATGGTGGCATGAAATCATCTTTCAAGCCGGGATTGCGGATTGTTCCTTGTTCCTGTCTGCTGTCCGGTGTTTGTCTTCTTGATCTTGTGTCCTCTGTCCCTCCTGGTTTGGCCTTCCTGGGAGCTTGGACTTTGGAGCAGCTGGCAAGTTCTGCAGTCCCTGCGCTTCTCGCTCTAATGCAACCAACTCATCCTCGACTTCATCTTCGTCCTGGTTTGATAAATTCCCGGAGAGCATCTGGCTGATCTCCTATCCCGCCGCCGCCTCATTAGCATGCATGCGTGCCATCCTGACCAGTTCGGATATCCTTACCTCCTGATAAGCTCGCGCTTCCTCCGACTCGCCCATTAA
Source organism: Aspergillus alliaceus (assembly GCF_009176365.1). Classification (NCBI taxonomy): domain Eukaryota; kingdom Fungi; phylum Ascomycota; class Eurotiomycetes; order Eurotiales; family Aspergillaceae; genus Aspergillus; species Aspergillus alliaceus. Next base: position 112,747 of record NW_022474737.1, read on the forward strand.
TTTCTCAATACTTTCGATACCCCCCATTTCTTTGTTGATAGCTTGTAGTACGTGCGTGCCCTGCTGTAAACCAAACAGGACATCCTTTTGGACGAGTGAGAACTCGACTTGGTTGATCAGTTGTTCCAGTTGATCAAGCTCCTTTTCGGATCTGATCAGAAGTGACTCTTGGTATTTCTTACGGCGCAAAGCGAGGAGAGCGCGCTTGCGATCATCTTGAGCAAGGCATTCCTTTGCAATCTCAGTTTCGCGATCGGTGAGAACCGTAATACGCTTCCGATACTGACGGAGCTTATCTCGCTGTATTTTCAGATCGAGAATGGCCCTAAGAATTTAAAAGTTTAGGTGTGAGTAGCTTCTAAAGGGGGAGTCTGATGAAAGAGGGGATGGTTAAGAGTCATAAAGGCATCATGCAGTTAACACGACCAAACCTTTGAAGAGGTAGGTAGTGATAAGAGAGGTACAAGGTTCTGCTCACCTATCTTGAGCGGAAACCTTATGGGAGCTGTTCGTGTTGCCCATTGTCAACACATATTGTCTACTGCCGCTCTTGCGCTCGATAAGTGAGCGGCCACTGATAAGTTTTATCATGGCCGGGGAAATACTAGCAAGTAGTAATCTAGTAATCAGTGATAGGAATGACGTGTGGGCCATATCGATCAATACGCGGCCGATACCTCCGTAGCAGTATTAGCTACGGTAAGAAATCGATAAATACAGTACCGAGATAATTTACCCAATCAACTAAATAAAAACTCACTCCCGGCAAATCTGTTATTCCCCGAGACCTACTTGGAGGCAGAAAAAAAAAATTAAATTATACATGTTTACATATCTATATCTGTATCTATCTATCTACCTATATATCTATACTTATACCACCCCCCGTCGTTATCAATCAGTGTTTGTATTGCTATAAGCATAACTTTTTCCCGGCACCTATTGCAGAGCGAATTGCTCGCTGGGATTAAAAGCCATGCGTCGTGGAGGTAGACCCAATCTCAGGCAAGGCCTAGATCGGGAGGTACGAACCACATATCGCATGCATTCAATGCCTATTCCTTATCGCTAATTTCTTTCGCGCGCCCGCCTACAGGTCTATCAGGTCGTGCGCAAAATCATTGATGATCAGACAGAAAACGATAAGGTCCGCCTTTCGGTACCGAACATTTACGATACCATTAAAAGGTCGAATTCTAGCTTGAACAGAAAGCCAAAGAGAATTCTAGAAGACAGTATCGAACGGGTTGTGGAAGTCATAAAAACGGATTTACTTGGTGAGGATGAGGGTGACTCCGTAGACGGGGATTTTGAAGGGTTGGAGGAGCAACAACAGCCGCCTGCTATGGTACGGTTTCCACTTCTCATTTGTGTGCAATGCGACTAACTGTCGTAGGAATCCAATACCCTGAATAAGAGCATCGTAGGCATGTGGAATAACACAACTTCAGCGCCACAAAAGCCGTCTGATACCAATGGTACAGAAGCTGCGACTGCTGCACCTAAGTCAAGCAAGAGGCGACAAAATGGAGGTGAATCACATTTTTCCAAGCGCCGCAAAGCCGAGAGCGCTATTGATCGATCACCGCCTACACATGTCTGTCTCTCGGATCTAGGTGGATTGGACGATGTGGTTCAGGAGCTTGGCGACCTTGTCATCCTGCCGATGACTCGCCCGCAGGTTTATATGTCGTCGAACGTACAGCCTCCCCGAGGTGTATTGTTACATGGTCCACCAGGATGCGGAAAGACTATGATTGCAAATGCGTTTGCGGCTGAGCTGGGTGTTCCATTTATTTCTATATCTGCACCTTCTATTGTCTCTGGTATGTCAGGAGAATCTGAAAAAGCCCTACGAGAACATTTCGAGGAGGCCAAAAGGATAGCCCCTTGTCTCATTTTCATCGATGAAATAGACGCCATCACACCCAAAAGAGAGAGTGCACAACGTGAAATGGAAAAGCGGATTGTTGCCCAGCTTTTAACATGCATGGACGATCTGGCATTGGAGAAAACCGATGGAAAGCCGGTGATTGTCCTTGCGGCTACGAATCGACCGGACAGCCTGGATGCGGCTTTACGTAGAGGAGGCAGATTCGACAAGGAAATTAACATGACTGTACCTTCGGAACCCGTCCGAGAACAGATCCTACGGGCTCTTACTCGCAAGATGCGCCTAGCCGACGATATAGACTTCAAGTACCTGGCCAATAGGACAGCAGGATTTGTGGGTGCTGATCTTAATGATTTAGTTTCTACTGCCGGCTCTGCTGCCATTAAACGATATTTAGAGATATTGAAGGCCAACAGTGGGGAGGAGATGGATATTGAAGAGGCAGACGACCTCAGCCCAAAGGTCAAGGAACTACGGCGTTTGATCACGCATGCCAAAGAAACACCAATCGGAGAGGAAGTGCAAGTGGTTCTTGTTTCAAATGCAGACTTCATCAATGCGCTTCCCAAGATTCAACCTTCCTCTAAACGTGAAGGCTTCGCCACCATACCAGACACGACCTGGGAGGACGTCGGCGCTCTCGGAGGTGTTCGTGAGGAGCTTACTACTGCAATTGTTGAGCCAATCCAAAACCCGGGTCTTTACGCCAGTGTCGGCATTACAGCCCCCACCGGGGTTCTCCTCTGGGGTCCTCCCGGGTGCGGTAAAACACTACTCGCTAAGGCTGTAGCTAATGAGTCGCATGCCAACTTTATTAGCGTTAAAGGCCCTGAGTTGCTCAATAAGTATGTTGGTGAATCCGAACGTGCGGTCCGGCAAGTATTCGTTCGCGCTCGATCGTCAGTCCCATGTGTCATATTCTTTGACGAGCTTGACGCCCTAGTACCACGGCGAGACGACACTGTCTCCGAGGCCTCCGCACGCGTAGTCAATACGCTACTTACGGAACTAGATGGTCTGGGCAATAATCGCCAAGGAATCTACATAATAGCAGCCACAAATCGACCAGATATTATCGATCCAGCTATGCTTCGTCCAGGACGGCTGGAGACACTTCTCTTCGTCAATTTACCTAGTCCCTTGGAGCGGGCCGAAATTCTACGTACGCTGGTTCGCAATATTCCCGTCGAGTTTAACGATGACCTCAGAAAGTTGGCCGAAGAATGTGAAGGCTTCAGCGGTGCGGACCTGGGTAGCTTACTTCGTCGTGCTGGATACGCTGCCATCAAGAGGAGAGATGTGATTAAACTTGAGGACTTTGCGGCCGCGAAGGCGTTCATTCGGCCTAGTGTTACAGATCTGAGAAAGTATGAGAAGCTGCGGAGGGATTGGAGTGGAGGTATTGTGTAATTAATTCACTAGTTGAGGTAGTTTCTATGCATACTTATACACTGCTATGAGACTTTGGAAAAGTTAGGGACATGCAGTGATCATGCCAATGATACAACTCTGTCGCTTGCCGAGTGATCAAATGCCTTCGTCTAATGACCGGGAAAGAAAATAAAAGAAAGACAACGAGAAAGATGAAAAGGAGAGAAGAGAAAAGTAAACAATTAGACGTCTTCTATATCTTATAATATGCTACGTCTTGGAGACGTAAAGGTGGGATACAGTAGACAAAACTTTTGCGATGGATATCTAAGACTAATATTATACACACCAAACGCCTCATGTAGATATAGCTAGGCAAAACGATGGCAGCGTTGACTGTCAATATATACTTAGCAGTTAAAGTGCAATCACATCCACAACCGACAGGTTCCATCCGCGCCTGCACTGACACACCAAGCTTCCCGAGGGTGCCAATCAACATCCAAGACACCCAATTCTCCGGTAATCTTGTGGCCCTTGAGAACCTTGAGAGGTACAATACTGGCATTGCTGAGCATGTCACCCGTAACGCTGCCGTGGAAGATTTGAAGGGAACCATCATCACTTGCATCAGCAAACAAAGGATAGCGCCCACTTGGGTGAAACCGTACAGAGCGGATAGCCTTGCGGTGGTACCGTAATGTTTTGTATGGACGCTGGGAAAGTTCGAGATCATGCCACAATAGACGACGGTCGTAAGATCCAACAATGAGATTGTCACCACCGGAGGTAGTGGAAGATGTCGGGTGGATGTCGAAAGAAGAAATCCAGCGAGCTCCAGGTTGAATGATCTTTACGAGAAGTTGACGGGATAGATCGTAGGCACGGATTGTTCGTTGATTTGCAACGAAAAGGATAGGCTTTGAGGGGTGGAAGTGGGCTGTCTGAGGTGGACCGCCACCCTTGATACGCCGGCGGAAGGGGAACTGAGTCAAATGTTTCGAAAGTGTGTGAATAGAGACGGCAACAGAGGCTGGGGTCGAGGAACCGGGGCAAACAGTAACGAAGTAATCACCGCGGCGGTGCCACGAGAGAGACTTGATCACATATCGGAGAGGAATGACAGCACACACCCCGGATTCCGCGAGCGATGATGATGGGCGAATCCATTGTGGAGGGGTGTTTTGCTTGTTTTCTTCTGCGGCGCTCGGCGGAGGCTTCGATGCTGCATATCCCCAACCTGCGTCGATGATGTCCAGACTGGACTTTTCAATTTCTGGATCAGCGATGGGGGGTACCGCAAGGAAGATATCATCGCCTGCCGCGGCTGCAAGTACAATAGCGTCGTTCCCGGGCCTCCAGCGGACCACGTTCACCGGATCCTCTTCACTCAACTTCACATTCCATAATTGACGACCAGTAAGCAACTCCCAGACGCGGACAGTTCCATCATCACCACCAGTAGCGAGCCAAACGCCAGATGGGTCAACAGCCAATGCGCGAACACGACCCTTGTGTCCTCTAAATACCGTGGCGCAGGTGGTTGGGAATGGTTTCAATTCCTCGGGACTAGGGAGCTTGGGGAGAAGGCTTTCAGGATCGATATTCAACTTGCTTCTCCGGACTCTGGGGGCTAAGTAAAGGTCCAGGCAGCGCTCAAACTTCTCTTTGACAAAACTTTCATACCCAGGAACCTTCCGGAGTGACCCGAAATCATTTGGAAGATATTCTCGCTCCCGATCTTCAGGATCAGTTTCCTCCCAAGCCTTCCGTTCCTTCTTGTCGGGCAAATACTCAGGGGGTGGATGGTAACTTTCCTCATAGCCAGGCGGTGGAAGTTTAGGAGGAGGGATATGCATAGGATGATCTGGACGCTCTAATTCATCGGCCCACAAGTCATAGTTGATCGTATCCTGATCCTTGCTCTCCTCTATCGGGGGCTTGTAAGGTAGAATGCGACCTTCCCTGATCGCCTTAACAATCTTCATGACCCGCTTAGCCTCGTGCTTCGATGGCACAAATCGACGCTTTGGCTCGGGGGCAGCACTTAAAGGCATAATCTCCTCCTTGCTGGTGAACCATTCCACCGTAGGCTCATAGGGATTATAGCCTTCTTCAGGTATTTCGTTCATCTGGACTTTGCGCAACAACTCCAGCTCATCCTGGCTCAATTCTAGTGGCTTGCCGGTCGAGGGATCAGTAAGACCAGTCCAGCCCTTGGGAATTTCAATACTATCAAGCAGCGCATCCAGGGCTTCGCCTGTAGCAGGCCGCATGATTTTCTTTCCATTGATATCGTAGCCGATATGGGGATACTGATCGTAGAAAGACAAGGGAATGTTGCCGATTGTGTTGGCATTCTCTTCCACATCGGAATATTCTGAATTGTCGTCCGGGTTTATCTCATCATAAACGTAGCGGTCATTTCCATTGGCATCCTTTTCAATGCGGTAGTTCAACTGGCCCTCTTCGCTGGAGCTTTCACCATCAATGGCGGTCGAAGTCTTCTTAGGAGGTTCCTCCCCGTCAGAAGGGATTTCGTCGCTATTGAGCTCCTCCTCTTCATCTCCACCTTCTTCGTCGCTAAAATCGTCCACCAATTCGATTTCCGAATCGCTGACGTCCTCGTCGCTGGACAGATCGTGTGCAATATCTGAAAGCGCGCCGTTTAGGTCGCCAGCCTGCAATTCATCCCCAGAGAACACACCTGCTGCCTCCTCAATATCTCGAGTAACTGCCTTACGCTTCTTTGAAGACTTAGAGGCATCCATTATTGTGTAAGTCTGCGACAGCTTCAGCCCAGCCAACCGGATGTAGACATTACTTCACTCTTTTTTTTTTCTTCTCTTCTTGTAATCTTTTACCCGAGATTTTTTTTTGTCTGACCGCCCACGTGATGCACCGCCTTCATGACCGCTCTCATCGTGCCTTTGATCCCCTAGGTCCTAAGATTCAGATAGGCGGGTGTTAAAAGTAATACCAGCCTTTGCTGGGGGACCTTACGGGCTGTTCTACTACTATCGCCTTTGATTTTTGACTCATTTTGCCAATTATAGGATGCAGTACGACTGGGGTCAGATTCACGCCCTTGCGGTTGGTGATTCTGGCAATCGTGACTCTACCGCCACTCCTGCCCTGTCACTGAAGAGGCATGCGGCTTGTGACGAGTGTAGTATGTCCCATTCGTTTCAAATGGAAGGCTACGCACTAAACAAACTAACAATTAATTTACGGAACAGGGAAACGGAAGTTGAAATGCTCGGGGGAAGCAACGGGCTGTAGCCGTTGTCTAAAACAATCTCTTGTCTGTCATTATTCGGTACAGAAACAAATGGGGCGGCCACCTAAAAAGCGTGTACGAGAGGACAATGATAGTCTCTCTCTGTTTGGCCTCACAAGCGATGAAACATGGCTTGATACGGATAGCTCCCAATTTACATCGTCAAATCTTTGTCCGGAAGCGACGGCTGCATCAGACGCCCTCCGTGTTTGCGCTCCAGTTTACAGTGCTCCGTTTAGCATTTCGCAAATCTCTCATCGTCTGTCTACAGATGACAACCATAAGCATTCATGGCAGCTGAATCAGGGAAAGTTCACGGAACCAGTTCCTGCAACAACTGGACCTTGGCCAGACTTCTCTAGTGTATCTGCAGCAGCGTCTACTCCGTTTACAATGCCACCAGGGCTATCGCACATGCATTCGCCTCCCGTAACTCCTTCGGACTCAGACTCTTCAGAGACTCAGTGCACATGCCTATCATATATGTATCTATGCCTTAGCCATTTGTCTTCCCTGGCCCCTTTTCCGATCTCTCAACATACACTATGCTCATTATTCATTGCTGCGAAAACTGCACGGGCGGTGATCCGTTGCCAAACCTGTCCGACAAAATTCGCTACGGCTATGCAGAACGTTATGTTCACTGGGACACTGCTGAACGTCGTCGCCGATGCCTGGCTGCGAGTGTCAAAAACTGATGCTGAAGAACTTGGGAAACAGGCGGCACCACCGGCCTATGTGGCTGTAGTAAACAAAAACTCACTAGACTCTACAGCAGCCTGGAAGGACTGGCTTCGACAGATAGTTCGAAGTGGCGTTATAGGCGGACCAGCCGATCCGGCTGGCTCTGTAGCTTGCTCAGATTCGCCCAGTCTCCTCTCTTTAGTCCAAGAATTGGAAGCACGTCAACGAAAGTGGCATCTGGAGCGGCATCCACAGGCCCGTCTTGGCGATCCTAACGCTAGATCCGAGCAATCTATTGAAACTGGCGTTGATCCACGTGATGAACAAGGCTGGCTCTGTGTTCGAGTGGCTAAAAGTGCCAGGGATGTCATTGCTAGGTTCGAATTCGAGCCACACGAATACCCAGATGGCGTGATTTGTTGACCACAAGCAAATGACAGTTCTTACGACGATACATGTTATGACCGGTTTAGCGTTTTCAAGTTGGATAACTTGATGTGAATATGCAGTTAGTCAGCATTCTACTTGGGACACTCTATGCGTTAATAGGCGTTTTGGAATATATGGAGGTTCCACGTCCAACTGAGCATATCGGTGTCCCTTTCCTTATTCTCGTCTCTTCTCCTTTTCGCCCCTGTTGATGTTTCAAGCGTACATATGCACTCAGTACATGAAAGAATTTTTGCCTTCGTAGTAAATAATTGAGGTTGATATTATTAGCCCGATGGTTTGCAAGGTAACAAACAATACAAGGTGCTACAAGTAGTACTCAGTAAAGTTACTAGCAAGTTGAGTGGACACATTCCCCAGGTGTTTCATGTCACGTAAAACCATGTGCTTTGTAAATTCCATTCATTCGCCATTTTCTACCTTCCCGAAAAGGGTAAGAAAAAACATTGATACAGATACAAATGTCGTTAACATAAGAATGTACTATTCATAGAAGGCGTGAGGAGTTGAATAATGAAAAGATCTTGCAGTCAGCGAGACTCTACTCCTCTTCATCATCATCCACGATGTAGCGATTCTTCTTCCTCGTAGGCGGGGTTCCAGTAGCGCCGGACTCAACTTCTGTTTCACGGCCTTTTGCCTCCCTGGGTCTCGCGGCTGGCACCTCTTCGTCCTCGCCTTCAGCATCCATGTTGTCATCCTCTAGAATGTCCTCTTCCTCGTCATCCTCGACTTCTTCCGGTTCTTCGTCACTTCCGACAAGGAAACCATCATCTTCGTCATACTCATCCTCCCTTGTCCGGCCCCGCCGATCATAATCTTCCTCATCATCAGTGTAAATTTCGCCACGGCGGTTTGGTCTGCGAGATTTCTTAGCGCGGGGCCGCGTGGTAAGCAACCCATCATCGTCCTCCAGGCCACCGATAGTGAGACCAGCACCTCCAGTGCGGTGAGGAACACCGACGCGACGGCCGCGATCAAGCTCCCTGTCTGCGAGCTGCTGGCGCCGGCGAGCAGCCTTCAACTTCTCGCGTTCTGCAAGCTCCGCTTGCCGCTTAGCAAGTTCAGGATCTTCCTTCACTTCAATGACAGGTGCAGAGCCATCTACTGTCTTCTTAGTGCCGCGAGTGGCCGCGGCCAGCGATTCTTGGAGACGTTGTACAGCATCGTCTGTTTCCACGGTTGTGGGGTGAACTGTGAGCCCATGGGTTAAATGAGAGGTCAGTCTAAACACGGAAGATGTCTCTGCAGCTGCGCCCAGGTACACATGGGAATCCAATTTCGTCTCGTAGTCGCCGGATTTGTTGAGGGGTGCAAGGGGCTTGGTTGTTATCCGGTACTGTTCCTTGGGCGCAGAAGCCAGCTGAAGTGTCATAGAGCCATCTTCCCATTGAATGATGCGAGCGTTAGACTGTATAAGGGAGTCATCAGTAGGGTCATGGCGCCAACAAAGAGATGTTGCCGCAGTACTGTATGGAGGCGCCACATAAGTTTCAGGGTTGAATTCTTCAGTCTCGACGGACAAAAAATTGGGAATCGGCATGGTGTAGATCTAAATGACTCGGTGAGCCTCTCGAATAATGAGGTTGTGGAAGATCACAAACCTCGCCGTTGGAAGTTACGGGTTCGGGTGCTCGACCTAAGCTCAAATCCATGATGTTGACCGTTTCTTGGTACTGCCCCTCCCCACCATCTTCATAATCCATGCGACCCTCTGCTCGGTCATAGCGATATTCATCATCGCCCGAATCTAGCTCTTCATCATCGAGCGTTCGCTGCGGTTGGCTACCAGCAGGTTAATATAGCTATTTCAGTAGGAAATAAAAGGTATGCTATACTCATTATCATTCCCAAACCCACCGTCCGATCCATCTGAGCCAAAGAGGTCGGCGTCATCGTCGTCGTTGATAATGTCAGGGTCAGACCTAACCGGACTGCCATTTCTTCTAGTGATAGGGTTGCTATGGTCGCTACCGGACGAGCTTGCATGTTGACCAACAGCTATGCCACGACCAGGACGACGGACTAAGTCCTCATCGGATGAAGACATGGTAGAGGAACTGTATGGATTGTAGGATAGGCAGCCCAAAATGAAGAGGAGGGAAAAGGAAGAGGGGGAAGAGAGAGAAAAAGAATGCGGATGGTAAATCTGAGAAATGGAATAAGTAGCTCAACGGTGAAATATTTCCTTATCACCGAATTGGAAGGATTGAAAGGCGATTCCTCTCTCGAAGTATCTGTACAAGGAACACCAATTGCGATATCCGCGGAGCTTTGGGTTAGTTGATTGATACTGGTAGTGGAATCAGAGATGATCCGTTCCGTACCTGATGTAGTTTAGCATATGCGGCAGCTCCACGGGCCAGACCGATAGAGGAGAGATCACGGAATAATCAACGGATGCTTTCTCCTTAACTGCTCTCCTGTACTCTTGTTCTTTTATTTCTTTCTTTGCCCCTGAGAAGATTAGCTAGACTTCTAGCACTGTGGTATAAGCAATGGCGACCTTCTTTCAAAGTGTGTAAGTCATTACTCTGTTCACCAACATCAACTGTCTCATCTGTTTCCCCCCGAGAGTCTTTCACATTGTCTGTCCGTCCCCTTGAACCCCTAGAGCAGCCGCAGCATCGTGCGCCCCTAAAGTAAAACAAATGGCTCTATCAAGTCGTCCCCCAAGACAAGTCAGCATTTTTCCCTTATACATGGATGGAAGCTTTTCCTTTTGGCTCTTTTCCTATTTCCCCCTGATATAAATCCTGCACTCAATCTTCCCCACGTCTCTACCGAACCGCTGGTGCTGACTTGTGACTCGATTTACTTTATAGCCGCCAAGGGTTTGGCAGAGGCGGGAATAACAAGAACGGCAATAATACCGCTCCTAAGATTAACAATGGAAGCCCAGCCCAGTCGCCAGCTCCTCAGGTTCCTCAGGCGAGCCCTGTCCCCAACTCACCATCTATCGCCTCAAACATGCCCCTGGAAGGTCCCGCATACGACCCTGACGCCCCCAAATACTTTTTCCAGGAAAAGTATGCCCCATTAAATGTAAAAGGTAATTTTTTGACATTATGCGCCTGTCCTAAGAATGTGGAGCTTGGAGAATGGTTAGCGCATCAGAGTAAGCGGAAATCGATAAACCCTCCCGAAACTCTATGTACTGATTGCGTTTCATATACAGTCGTTGAACAGTATCGTTTGCTCCATGGTATGCTCCAGGTTATCCAGGAAGTCAATGGTGTTACCGGCGTCCCGATATGCAATGAGACCACCTGCCCGACCATGTCCGCTGGCCGGTAAGTTTGGATGATGATCACCCCTATAATATATACGCTGTATCTGGATCATCTGGCACCAGCTAACGATTCTGTTCTCCAGCCTAACCTATACCTGGCTCGTGGATGGTCGCGCTGCTAAGATCTCTGCCCCAAAGTTTATCAATCGCGTTGAGAAATGGATCATCAGCAAGATCCACGACCCCGTCATGTTCCCCACAGACAAGGTCAACGGCCTACCCGATACTTTTGCACTCCACGAAATCTCGGGAACCAGCCCCTCCAGTCCTAGTGCGAATACGCCTACCGAGGAATGGATTGGCAAATCCAGTGGTTTTCCCCAGACATTCTACAAGGACTGCCAAGGAATTATGAAGCAGATGTTCCGTTGCTACGCCCATCTGTACCATGCGCATTGGCTGCACCCTTTCTGGCACATTAACAAACACGACATCCTCAACATGTGCTTCGTACATTTTGTTACTGTTGCCAAATACTACAAGCTTGTTTCCGACAAAGAGATGGAACCCATGCAACCACTGATCGATCTCTTTATCAAGCAGCAGAGAATCCCTCCGGAGGCACTCTCGGGTGGTCACTGGGGTCAACCAACCTCTAGCTGAGCTAGAGGTCGTCATCTTCCTATGTTTACTAGCAGTTGATCGTCTTCTAACCTGGTGTTAGAAAGTTGTTAACCTTACGATCAAGTCTTGCATCCCTTTCCTGGCTTCCTTCTCTTTCTGTTTCGTTTTCAATGCTTCGAGTCGTAAAAGCGTGAAATAGCGGATGGCACCGCCTAAGTTGAGAGTTTGTGCATTTAGAATGTGATGTGAATATCTCTTTCTTGTTATCTCTGCATACCCCTCGGTTTTCGATAGTGTTGAGATTTAATCATCAACGCCGTTGCTTTTAGTCTAAGTAAACAGAGCGCATAACTCCTGGGCAAGCACATATGGTTGGATGCAATGTTCTTGATTTTTCTGGGACAAACGTGATGTGCAAATGACCTTTATCAAAAACCCCAAATGAGCATATGGAAATAAATATCAGATACAGGGTCTTGTCGCAGCCATTCGAGCAACTTAGACATTCTAAAAGACTTAATTTGGCCTCAGCGCGTTAACTGATGCGTACGTACCCGTCATATCGTAAGACCAAAAAAGACCACTTGCTGGGCCTAGTGACCACGACGGGTTGCGAGAACAAAGTTGTCCAATGACCAAGACGCTTGAGTCAGCGAGAACTTATCGGGTTTAATTCGATCTGAACACTGACTAGCTGCACATGCATGTTTCAATGCAGGAGTCTTGTATATGTCGCTTGAAAGGGGGAAAATATTTAGCCCATTTGGACGCCGAATGAATGCAAGTCTATGTTGGCTTGCGTGGGCAGATTCATAGATAGACCCCGTTTTGTCCCTGGTCGTTCTGGGTGTCCACCGTGGACGATTCATGTTGAACAGAATTTCTTCGTTCTCCAGCTACTCCATTGGTACCAGGCGCAAATACAGATGATGACTGTTGGTCTTCATTTGCTGCGGTATCCTCCATCTCGATCCATTGCTGACCCCGGCCCTCTATCTCCGACTTTAATAGTGAGATCCTTTCATTCATGGATCCCATCACTTGCTCGTTCTCGGTTATGTACGTTTCCAACTCGCGTGCCTCACCCTCAGTATCGCATGACTCATTTACGAACGCCCTTAGTTCCTCATTTGAGCGCCGCAGATGTGCGATAGAGTTCCTAAGCTCTGAGGCTTTGGCGTAAACGGTGGAGAGCGGAAGCTCTTTGATAGCTTCAGCGAAAGCAGCGAGGGTGATCGGGAGGGATTCTGTTGACATTATACTTGGCGGCGTGTCTCCTGCTCTTTTGTCTCGGAAGTTGTGGAATGCAAGGATATATTAAATCGATTAATCCATTTTACGTCTATCTTCGATTAGCTCACCCCTATCTTCACGTGATCACAGACATAAGGGAATTCGTGCTGAGTAGTTGTATAGTCGCATTTCTCGGAATGGATGTCGCACAGGCTTTCCAAACCATTTGTAGGTTCCTTCTTGATCTTTAGTATAAATGGATGGGTTGGGGAAAGGATTGAATGTCTTAACATATGCTAAAATCGTCCACTCTTGGGTTCCCGTGCTACTACTAATTGATATTCACGTATGTTGTATACTTATTAACAGCGTTGTGCTGATATACTAGTGCTCTATCCATGATATGGTAGCATAATCAGTCCCCACCAAAAAAGGACAGTATGGCAGTATACTCTAGTTTCGCAATACGAAGCGATACTGTGCAAGTCTCAGTCCACTGGATGCCTCTCTTTACAAGATCATGGTCGTTCCGGAACAATTTGTTCGGGCGGTCCGGAGAAATCCGCGCGTTTTCATCTTCAAACCTCCTCTTCGATATTCCACTTTCAGGGATAAACAACTTCTTCATACCCCACCTCGAAGTTGACAAGGTCATCCCAGGCAGGGTGTGACTGCCAGTCGCAGGATATGAGCAATGTGTCCTGCATAGCATGGAGGATCCCATGCTCGGGACCCCGTTCCTTGAGCTTGCTTCAATCTAATCCACGTCCCGTCTGTAGCGTGTCCCCGCCATGGCGTCTAGATATGCTATCTAGACGGTTTCTTGGCTCTCTGAATCCTTTTCCTCCTGCGACTTTCCACCGGAGGATAGTACGGCTTCCAACCCCCGTCCGGCCGTTCACGGTTTCGAGTTGTTTACTGGTTCCCAGAAATGATCATGGTGTCCAAATTCGCCCACAACCCTTTTCGTCCGCTGAAATAAATGCCATTTTCGGGACCCGCGCAAGAATATCTCCTCGATTGGGAAACCGGATTCTCGCCGTTCTACAGGGTAGGCGTCTTGATGGCACTCTTGACCTCGAACTTCCTTCCGATATAGCTCGCTCTGCCCGACCCTCTAGTCTCGATGCGGCTTTGCAATGGCTTCGCAAAAATTACCCACTGGACGAAGACGCTGCCATCATTGCACGAATCGAGCAGGAAGAGCAGCAGCAGGAGGAGAAATTAACCCGACGCGCCGAGGAACTAGGCCTCTACAAACCCCAGAGTGGCTCTTATGGCGCTGAGCTGGGCGACTCAAACGATCCATATGGGAAAAGTGTTCTGAAAGAGGCGAGGAAACGAAACGAAGCACGGCTCTTGGCCGAGCAAGACAAGAAACGCCAAGAATGGCTCGACGGTGAACAGAAGGAGCGCGAAAAGCTGGAGCACATGAGGCAGAAGAATACGGCGCTTCAGAAATTCGAGGATTCGGCAGCCTTGGAGGGTATGCTTCTTGCCTCTAGTCGTTGCAGGATGAGAAGTTGTTAACGAGTCATACAGTGCGGGAACGTGCGGATCCCAACCAGCGTCCACTCCTGGCATGGATACAAAAGCACCATTTACGCGCCACTGATTGGGACCTGGATGTGTCTAAGTTGACGAACGTATGCCTAGCGGTACCAAATCCTGTACGTGAATACCTGGGCTAACCTCTCTGCTGGCAGGGTGGTCGGATTCTCCGCATCCTTAGCATCACACTCGTCACCACTGGCCTTTGTTACCTTTTTGCAGACAATTACCAAGCCCCAGCAAAAAGCGACCGGCTGTGGCCTGATGTCCCTCCAGCAGCAGCTACCATTATGACTATTATAGGCACGAATGTCGGTGTTTTTCTTCTATGGAAGCTGTGTCCACCGGCTTGGCGGCTTCTTAATCGCCACTTCATAACTGTTGCTGCCTACCCTCGCCCGCTTAGCTTGATTGGGAACGTCTTCAGCCATCAAACGGTGAAACATCTCCTAATTAACATGGTAGTCTTATGGTTCGTTGGAACAAAACGTGAGTGTCCACGAATATTCCATCTGCTGGCCACCGTCACCAACTGATTTCTAGTACACGATGAAATCGGCCGTGGGAACTTCCTGGCTCTATATATGGCTTCTGGCGTGTTTGGGTCTTTCACGTCTTTGACAGCCAATATCTTGAGAGGGAATTTGGCCCTTACTGCCCTTGGAGCCAGTGGAGCCATTTCAGCTCTGGTTGCTGCCTGGTGTATGCTCCATGCTAAGTACGTATTGTTTTGATATAACGTCGATCATACAAGCTAATGACTCATCTCCACCCAACAGTGAGAAGTTCACTTTCTTCTTTCTCCCACCTGAATGGCAGGATGTTGCCTCAGCAAAAGGATGGATGGTCCTGTCTGGTCTTGTTGTCTTGGAATTCGTTAATATGTTTACACGCCGGGCATTGATCGATTACTGGGCGCACCTCGGAGGATTTCTGGCAGGAGCCCTATGGTCAACAGCATACAAGAAGAAATTAAAAGAACAACAGTCGGATAAGTCCTGGTTTGAGCGAACCTTTCGGGGTTGATGTTCGAAAGCAAGGGTGGAGCTGTATGACTGCCACTCAGCCATAGGTTTGAAACCTACAATAGAGTTCTTTTTACTTCTCTCCTTGTATATCTAACGTTACTCATATTCTTATGTGTTATTAACCTTTTTAGAACAGCCACAACCTCCATCTGTATGAGACGACCTGCCATTTGAATAGACAGTAAATATTGTAGATCTAGGCCGCGTCTCAGATCCATGGTTGAAATTTAAATGTAATGGCTTAAGAGCTACTATTTTGAGAGTGCCTCCCCTTCTTTCTTCCTTGCTTGAGATAATTGGTGACCAAGTAGTGAATGATGAATGAAGAAATGCTTGGGACTCCACTACAGATCAGATCAGTGGTTTTAGATCTTGTCGTTCATATCATTGCGTCATGTATGAGATCTCTCTAGTTTGAATTGGAGGATATATGAGTGGATTTAACAAATCACTCTCATATGCAGCTTATATGTATAGAGGTATCATAATTCACCAATTTGATGGCCTAGTTCTAGTCATACCCAAAAAGACTATGACAATCCATGAACCCCTGTTCGCTAAGTGCCGTACTTTCACTCTCCTGCTTCTCCCTTAATGCACCATGTCTCTATATTTCTTTTTTGCTTTCCAAAATCCATTTCATCTCCACCCTCCAAGCCTCTTATCTCCTATTCACTCCTGCTTGCTTTGGTCTGTACTTCTTGTGAGTTGGTAACACTTGTTGGAAGTCATTTGCTACTTCTATCTACTGTGCTATAAACCAATTTTGCAAAGTCCTTTTTGCTTTTTGCTCCTTTCTGCCCCTCTTGCCCATATTCCTTGCCTTGATCTCTCAAACGAAGCTCAACATTCGGTTCCAAGCATGCCTTACAGCATTCACTGCACTACAACCAGCAAGAAGTCAATTTCTACTGTCTTCAAACTAAGGAGGAGCTGGGAGGCGATAAACTGTGCACAACCCTTCTTGGGAAATGACCCTATATCACTCCCCGATGAAGGGTCACTGCATCAAGCCTCAGGACTAGAGACCCTAGAGGGGTATTCCAGCGATCTATCCGAGACTGAGTCAATGCACTCTGAAGACTCTACCGAGCTGGAAATCCAAAAGCCAAGGGATGGCTCCCCCACTTATATCGTGAGTCATCCTTGGGAGGTCGTGGATTACCATCTGTACCTTTGCTCCGTGGAAGGGGGGAAAGATACACATACAAGGCGCAATGGGATGCTTGTGTATGATGGCATTGATTGTCGTCCTGTGTACTACAGTGAGCTTTTGGAAGGTGGTTTTGAGCGATGCAATATTGGAGAAATACCTCGGTTCCTATTTTGGGACTTGCCCATTGCCGACTTAGGTCCTTCCTTCAATGGCAGGCACTATGTCCTGGGATTTGACTACAACAGCAGAACCCTATTTGCTCGCCATTTTGATTGGATCCCTGACAAGACTGATGATCTCTGGTGTGTGTGGGACCTTGGGTTCACCATGTATAGTGTCACCATTCCGGACCTCGTCATCCTTCTGGACTCCGGCCTCTCGGAGGATATGCACGTTGGTCTGGGTCTCCTTAGTTCAAGTCCCTATTGCATAGCTATGGGGTCAAATGATGATCCAGGGATGGAGATTGTCATTACCATTCTCTTTTGCCAGTGGATCTTGGATTTTGCCGAAGCCTTTTTCGAGCAGGATGTGAATACTTTGGATATATTCAAGAGGCGGATCGCCCACTACATGGAAGAGTGCCGTGTCATTCTAGCACGAGCTTCGTACAGAGCATGGTTCGCTTTACGGGACGGCTATAGAAAGGCGGCATGCCAGCGGAACTCGTTTATCGACAAGTTTACTAGCGACCTTTTCACTTTTAGTAAGTCCATAGAGAGTGGCAGCTTGAAGAATCAGTCTTGGCGTGCACCAAGCTTGGAGACTTGCAACTTGCTTCGCCATAAGGACCGAGTTCAGAGAAGGGCGAAGACGGAGCAACGACTTGAAAGTCTCTTCACCATTCCAGACAATTACACCCCTCCAGGAAGACCCCAGGAAGTCCTGGAGAGGATGGTAATCAAGACGAAAGAGAGCCTAGCTGCGTTTCGCCCTGCTGAAACTCACAGAACTCGACCTTCGTGTCAATATGAGTCCTTCCCTCTACACCCTTGGAGCTCAATGTCCTCCAAAACTCTCAAATTCAAGGATGAAGAGCTTGAAGTGACGGAACACCACGGAATCCCACTTTCTCTCCTATTGAAGCGCATCATGGATCTCATTGAGACCCGGCCAGAGTTGGACTCCCCCGAGAATCGTGCTTGTTTTGGAGAGCTGCTTAATGAACTCGGACTTGGCGTCAAACAAAGATCCATGGACGATCCTTCAGTCCCTCCCAAATTAGGGTCTGGAAATGACAGTCTGAAGTTAGAAGTATACTCGATGATACAGCCAAAGGCGCTGCTCACCCATCATCTACGTTCCAGATTGGCTCTTGACTAGGTTACTTGATATCACACCCCATCATGATTGTTATTCTAAACTTTGTTAGAGTATGGTGGGTTTCGAGCCCCTTTCCATCTTCGTTCCGTTGCTTTTCTCAACCACGAGGAAAAGCAAAAAAAATAAAATAAAATAAAATTTTTACAAAAAAAGAAAAAGGGAAAGGGAAAAACGAAAAGAAGAAAAAGCTAGGATGCAGGAGTACCTATAGGTCCCCTAGCTCCTTTCTTGAAATTTATTTTCAGGATAGGGGATCTTATTTTCAATCCCTCGCACAACATGAATTTGTCACTGGGCTGACATATCATCGGCACTTTGTTTGCATCGCTTTTTGTGACTACAATCAATGTTGGGACAAGAGCTGGACAGGAGGTTGGTCTGGTCTCTTGGCACCTAAAGTCTTGACACTTTTCTTCTACGACGATTACTGTCATTTGGTCGGAGTAGGAACTGTATGAATTGGCATTTTGTGGAGTTGTATGGTTTGGAGAGGGGGAAGGGATTTTTCGAAGCAATTGGATCAAGGGAAGGAAGATGGAGATTGAGTGGGAGAAACGGATGAAGCAATGATGTGATATACAGTACATATGTACTGTACATACATAACATACATACATACATACAGAATGTCAAACTGGAATGTTACATACAATACGGTATATGGCCAGGCAGCAAATTAACCGCAGGAGAAATGCTTAGCCACACTAGATGGATGTTCCACAGCCACACACAGTTTAAATTATTAAAAAAAAAAAATTGATTGGGACTCGTGGGTCTTTGAGCTTCTAATGGACTACGCGATGATTGGACAGCTCCAGTAAGTAAGATCCTTCCATAGTTAGTACTATGGAGTAGGTGTTACGTATCTACCAATGTATGTATCTAAAGGAGATTACTACTCTTGCCAAGGAACTACACAACTACTAGTACTACCTATGATGATGGTACCTGTGCCAAGCAGTACAGCTTACTCTATTCCACCTAATTTTTAATCTTTCCTCTTTTCCTCTCCTCTCTCTCAGCCCTACTGCGGATTCGCCGTGCGACGTACATATTGTTCTTTTCTATACTTAACCTTCCTTTTTGCCAGTTCATTGCTACCTCTGTTTTGACCCCTTCACCTTCCCACCCCTTGATCTCAACCGACCCATGATCAAGCGCCCTAATCCACTTTCCCACACGCTTATATTGGGTGAACCAGATAATCCCGATCTCTCCTGGATCGCCTGAAATCTAATAGAAATAATTCCTTACTCCTTTTCTTTTCTTTTCTCTTCTTTTCTTTTTTGGAGGACCCCTTGTGTTCTGATACCCTTCCGTTGGCGGCTTCATTCCCTTCAATTAATCCTCCCGGCGACAACGCATCTAGTATATCTCTTTTGTTATCGCTTTTCTTCCAATACCTTTTTTTTCCCTGTATTTCTATACTCGCTGCGAGAAGTTCACGTTCCTGTGAAACCGTTCTGCAATGGTCGAACAAATCCAGCCGGGTAAGCATTCTACTAATATCTGGAGTTTTCCTGTTATGCGACTTGTTAAAAGCGGATCATGTCGCTGACTTGGTCCGTGGTTGATCTATGGAAGATGCAGCCTTTACGGGCCAATCACACGACTCCAATGCGCAGGTAGATGTAATTTGCGGGCCCTTAATCAATTTCAAAAATATGGATGTCACTCCATCCTCCTCCGTCTGGCGTGGGAGTGTCCTAATTGTGACAAAACCCGGTCAAACGCAGCCGCAACTCGTCTTACGCCAGGCTGGCCCTGTCGGAGGCAATACCTCGGTCAACGGGAGCTTACCCAGTGGCCAAGGCATCACGATTGGCGGTCTCCGCCTTTTCGAAGATCCCCTGAAAGCGTTCTGGCGGTTCTCTATCTCCCTGCCTCTCGAGTCGTATGAAGCGCTCTGGGAATATGACATCCCCGGCTTCCACTTTGTGGAGGGACAAGAAGTCAAATCGCCTTGGGATTTCGTCGTCCCGTCTGTAGACCAATCCATGCGTCTCATGTTTCATTCCTGTAATGGCTTCTCTGTTGGCACAGACATGAATGCCTGGGTCGGCCCGAATCTGTGGAACGACGTCTTGCGCGTGCATGCGCAAAAGCCCTTCCATGTGATGATTGGGGGCGGTGACCAGCTCTACAATGATGGAATTCGGGTCGACGGCCCTTTGAAAGAATGGACCTCTATCTCCAACCCCCACAAGAGACGTGCGCACAATTTTAATAACGACTTGCGAGCCAGGTGCGATGAGTACTACTATAAAAACTATGTAAGATGGTATTCTACCGAGCCATTCAAGGCGGCAAACGGACGGATACCTCAGATCAATATCTGGGACGACCACGACATCATCGACGGTTTCGGCTCCTACACAGACCATTTCATGCGTTGTTCCGTCTTTCGCGGTATTGGAGGTGTGGCCTTCAAATATTATTGTTTGTTCCAGCATCATGTCGCGCCGCCCAAGTCGACCTACACGACGGATGCTCCGCAGACCATGCATGCAGTTAATGGAACAGCAGGAGCGGATCCTCGGCAGTTGGATGGCACATTTGTTTTGGAAAATCAGACCGAGGACGATAGCTGGATTGTTGGAAAGCGACCCGGGCCTTATGTAGAGGAGAAGAGTAGGAACTTGTACATGCGCCTGGGTAAGCGTATTGCCTTCATCGGGATTGATGCTCGCACGGAGCGTACCCGCCATCAAGTGAACTACCATGATACGTACGATCTCATCTTTGCCCGTCTTGAACACGAAGTGGCTGCGGCCAATGGCGATATCAAGCACCTGATTCTGCTCCTGGGGGTCCCGATTGCTTATCCACGTCTTGCGTGGCTGGAAAATATTCTCAGCTCCCCCGTCATTGCGCCGATTCGCTTGCTCAATAAGCGATTTGGATTTGCGGGTGGCTTGTTTAACCAATTTGACGGCCAAGTAGATCTGCTTGATGATCTAGATGACCATTACACGGCTCGTCAGCACAAGCGCGAACGAAGGATCTTTATCCAACGCCTTCAAGAGTTCGCTAAGGTTCATTCCGTTCGCGTAACGATCCTTGGTGGAGATGTGCACTTGGCCGCTATAGGTCGTTTTTATTCGAACCCCAAGCTCGGCCTCCAGAGTGTGAACGACCCCCGATATATGGTCAATGTTATCAGCAGTGCGATCACCAACAAGCCACCTCCGAAGGCAGTTGCAAATCTATTAGCCCGAAGAAACAAGCTCCATCATCTCGACCCAAATACCGATGAGACCCTGATGGACATGTTTGATCAGCAGCCAGGAGGTCAGGAGAAGAGCGCTTCCTGGAATAAGGTAACTATGCCGTCACGTAACTACGCATGCATCACTGAAGTTGATACTCCACTGGCCAACGGCGATGGCCCAACGCTGGAAAATGATAGCGCAGTAGTACTGCTGCCCAAAGACGGTCACTTTCCCCTCCATAAGGGAGAGACTAATGCTGGTACAAAACACCCTGCGGCTGATGGCTTCAGTAACAGGAGTGGTATGTATGGCGGTCTTGATATCGCCATTCGAGTAGAAATCGACCCGCAAAACCATGAAGCTGCCACCGAAGGGTATGGATTTAGCAGTAAGTTCTTTTCTTCGTCCCCAAGCATCTTAGTATAACTGTAACTAACGCATGGCTTAGTTCCTCCATTGGCATATGACCCAACGAAAGACAATGCACGCCCAACTTCACAAGGCCATTCTGTACGTTCAGGATCCCAGCGAGTGGAGTCGCCTCCGCAAACTGCTCGTCCTCAGACCGCTGTCAATTAATTGATTTGGTCTGGGACCCTTCAGTACGTTAGAAATCGGACTGCCGGCTGAGATACACCTTTGTTATGATATAGCCAGTGTGTATATGTATATATGTATATATATATATATCCGTACCTGTTCATATACATCTATTTAATCGATCTACCTCTTGATGATGCTGTGTACGTTGGTAATCTTGTGTATTTCAATACGGATCTGAGACGATAAACACGTGAGTTCTCTTCATTTTTATCCCAGCACAGCGCCCGACGTATCACACGCGAGGTATGTTTTTATACAGGCATGAGGGTTGGAAAATGTCCCTTGCTGCTCTAGTCTCACCTTTCGGCTGGATAAGTTCTGACCCTCCTCTACTCTGGTTTTGTTTCGGATTTCGAAAAATGCGCTTTCTAGTGGAAGACGGTATGCCGTTGATGAATGCAATCTATGGCGGAGGTCCACTGTCCGTCTTTGTCGGCTGGATCATCGTCTGTATCTTCGATGTGTGCGTTGCTCTGTCTTAAGCTGAGCTTGCATCCTGATATCCAACGTAGGTCGGCCCTTACTACTGGTCCTTCCTGGTTGCGAGAAGTTCCGGCCAAGTTGATTTTTTTCTATCAATGGCTGGGTCTGGCTCATTGGGAGCTGGACAATCACGTTATCAGTCAAGCTATTAGTTAATTTTGGTTTTGCATCAATGGTCGCCGCCACAATCTCGGTGTACCGTCCAGGTTGGAATGCCACTAGTTGGCAGCTTCTACTCATGTTCTATGGCATATATGTTTGGCCTCATTCTTCATCTGCACATTCGGCAATAGGTACCTACCAAAGGTCGACATTGTTTTGATATGTGGGCTACAATCACCATTTTCATTATCTTCATAGCATTGTCCGTCAAAGCAGGTACAGGTAGGCATAGTGCCCATTATGCACTAGGTTACTATGATTCCAGTCTTTCCAGATGGCACGGTTTTATCTTCTTCATCGGGCTTCTTCTCGCCGCATACACGCTCTCCGCTGTTGGAATGATCGCCTCAATGGCAGAGGAATGCGCAAACCCTACCATCAGGCTTTCGCAGGCAATCAGTCTAGGCGTACCAGTTGGGGGAATTACTGGCCTATTTTTTGTCCTCCCCATATGCTTCACCTTGCCATCATTACACGAAATCCTTAACGCCCCCGCCGGACAGGCTCTTCCATACATTTTCTACATCGTCATGGGAGGTCCTGAAGGCGGCTTGGGGCTCACCGTGCTAAATCACCCTTTTCTGTTCCATCAACATCACCGTAGCCGCTTCTCGAGCCACCTGGGCCTTCGCCCATGACGATGCCATCCCACTGGCAAATATTTGGTCCCACGTTAACCCCCATCTTGGAGTACCCGTGTGGTCGCTCGTGCTTGTGACAGTAATTCAAATGCTCCTTGGTCTAATCAACCTCGGAAGCAGCAGTGCCATCACGGCCTTTGTCTTCGTGGGGGTAATTGCTTTCGCTGTCGCATATTCGACCCCCATTGCTCTAAGTCTACTCCATCCTGCGAGGTGTCCAAGGCACGTTGGAACTGTGGCCCCATCGTAGGCCCCATTGTGAATTTATCACATTGTGC
Source organism: Aspergillus alliaceus (assembly GCF_009176365.1). Lineage (NCBI taxonomy): Eukaryota > Fungi > Ascomycota > Eurotiomycetes > Eurotiales > Aspergillaceae > Aspergillus > Aspergillus alliaceus. The sequence goes on from NW_022474737.1 coordinate 135,952, forward strand.
TGGATTGGCTTCGAGGTCGTTCTTTTCAGTATGCCAACGGCGCTGCCTGTAACGAGCATCTCCATGAACTATGCTTCTGTAATATTTATGGGATTTATGGTTTTGTCGGCCCTTTGGTATATATTCTACGCGCGAAACTATGTATACCATTCCCGTGCATTGCCGTTGGACTGTAAACAGTACGGTCATGCTGACCGTCTTTTCTCTTTTTTTTTTTACCACTGAAGCTGGGTGCTTATGCTAGAAGAAGCAGGTTGCAGGTCATGTATGCTGAGTAAGATCAAGATTAGCAGAGAGGAAGGGGCTTGGACTGGAGAAAAACTGAAAATTTCTTCAAACTCACGGAATTCACCAGGCATCTAACTATGCTACAGAGGGTCAGGTATGAAATGATAATTCTTTGACTTTCATAAGAAAACTCTTCCTCTCAATAGCACACATATCGTCAACCAAGTATGTTTCTCCGTTCTTTCTTAGACAAAGACGCAAAGAATATACAGACAGGTAGATTAGCTTGATGCAGAATTTGTCACAAATTGGCACCATCCTGCTGATGATCAAAATTTCCCAATAACCCTGCCATATCTCTTTCGTGATCAATAGCGCAACCTCTCCATTTTCTCGGGATTCCCTCATTGGGTATTCGACGCTGAGCTGAAGTATGCTGCACAGAGGAAGACTGGTTCCCGGCTGGTCGTCGCCGGCGAACGACTTGGTAGCCCTTGTCCAGTTCGATTTCGATGACACAGCGAACCTTCAAGGCACTGATTGCAGGCCACGTACCTCTCTCGCCCTTCAGGATCCAATGAGCGAGACTCTCCTTGTCTGGGTTCTGGAATAATTTGGTAAAGTCCTTCAACGAGAGATCAGGAACCAGAGTGAGATTGGGGCCGGGAATGGTCTCCTCGATGAGTAGTCGGGCAAGCGCTTGGGGCAGAAAACCAACATAATCGAGCTGTCTCAGTCGGTGGCGGATCTCAGCAGCAACCAAGCGCATCGTTGATCGAGTGATACTCCACTGGCCTGTTGGACGACGATCTAGAAGGTTCACATCAGACCGGAGGAAGGGTACGAGATATGGCCGAGCTTGCGAAACTATGAAGTGATTCACATTGAACAGCTCAGCAATACGGGATAGCGGCGATTCTCCCTCTGTGTACTCCGTGCGACGTCTCGACTGGGCGGAAGCATGTCGCGAAAGTCCCCATGGGACAATTGAGCCGGTTTCATCTTTACAGTAGATTGGGACAGGCTTATAAAGAGAATTGGAAGAGGCGTTTGAAGCTACTGCGGCCGACCAGATCAACTAGTGCATTTGTCAGTACTGACGACCTAAAGCTGGAATTATGAGCTGCAATGCACATACCACATTCGGTGCGGTCAAGTAATTCAGAAGGTTGGGGGTACCGCCCTTGTCTGACGTCGCAACTGTAATATTGAGGATGCGTTTCGATCGCGCGTATGCTTCTTCAAAAGTCAGGTCACCAAGATTTGCCCGCACACATTCTTCAAGGACCTCAGCATCGAGAAAGTAGCCTTTCTGAATATACCGTTTAACCCGCCGAAGTAAGGTCCGCAGCCAGCTGTTCCCCGAAGCATATGGTAGCCACTGGTTATTTCCAGCGTCGAATCTCATCTTCCGTTGTCGATCAAAGGCAGTTAAATCAATACCATCACCATTAAGGAAAGTCAACAATTCATCTTCTGTATGGACGCCAACGAGGGCTGCAATGAGTGCCCCAGTAGCGGTCCCTGTGATGATCCTAGGCAAGAGACCTTGGAGATGCAAGGCTTTCACCACGCCCAAATGGCATAGCCCGAAGATCGACCCGCCTTGGAGAAGTAGTGTTGTTCTGCCAAAGGCCTGACGGGTATCGTGCAGAAGCTCCAACTTCGCTTGAGAGTCAAACCTACCATCAGAAACTGTGGCTGTTTGTAGAGCTGTCACATGCTGGATAGAAAGAGCAACCTGGGTAATATAATCGTCTATTAGGAGCTTCGTCCCGGCATAGGCGTGGAGAGACAGTCTAGGAGAGGTGATGTTGCCTAAGTTGCGAACAAGCCCAGATCGAAGGAGGTTGACCAGGGTCAGGACATCCTCATCCTCTCGGGCGCTCATCAAAGCCTCTAGTCTACCCAGGATGAGTCGATAATCATAATGACGACTTGTTGGGTTTTGGCGCCTGTCTTCAGTGAGACTATGCTACACTTCAGCCAAAACAAAAGCCTGTGTGTCAACTCACCACAGATCCATACTCAGAAGCTCATCCAACTCGAAAGCCGCTTCCTCCCATTCTTCATACGTTTGGGCGTTCGCAAGACGATGTCGCAATCTGTTTCGTGGAGATTTCGATCTCCACCATGATAGTAACCTCTGAATCGTTGCAAGTCAGTATACATTAGCCTCCTGCTAACTTAACAACCGACAAGGTGAGGGGATGTGGCCCAAACGTACTTCTTTCCAAAATTGAGCGACGTCTAGTATCATGTTAACGACCGCGGCGAATAATCCGCAAATGGCCATCCAAGACTCCATTCCTACAGCAGGCAAATTGGACCTTTTGTGGGGTGAAATGGGGTAAATGGCACATGTCGGGGAAGACTACGCGGGTGATCCTTTCACATGCTCGCTAGCGGGATAAATAAATAGATAGATTGATTAAATGGAGCTGGAGGTGTGGATGTCGCCAAGTTTCGTATCAACAAGAGATACGAATGGAGAAGTGTAGCGCAATACACGTCAAGAGTTCGAGGACTTGCTGAAATTCTCTTTCCGCACATTTCCAATTAGGAAGATTCGCTCACATGATCTGGTTCGATATTTGCCTACAACTTCCCGCGCCTCCAACCCCGTAATACATGTACAGTACAGTATCTACCATAAGACATTCAGACCAAATCCTTTTTTTTTTTTTCAAAAAAAAGCCAACATGAACTGTTGAAGAGAGAAAAGGAAATTGGATTGCTCATAGGGGCCGATTGTTTTTTTCTACACCCAATCCGAGAAAGGCCATACCCGTGGACACGTAAAGGGGGCATTTGAATTCCATGGTCCATGATTTTTCCTTTAATTCCGCTTTGCTTCCCTATGCAAATAGGCGAAAATTAAATTCTCCAGACATCCTAAACTACCCATCAAGGCGGACAATCCCCGTCATCATTTATTCCTCAACAATGTTACCCTTCTCCGACACATACAGACCGTCAAGGAACTGTGAGAAAACTGTCAGCAACCGCTTTGCCCTGATAATTCATCTCTGTAGGGAAACCCCACCTTTCGGATATCCTTGTTGCGGACTCTGCAGATCTGCTGGATGTCGGCAGCGCTCTGGGAGACACCCTCGAGGGAGTTGCCGGAGAGCTGGAGCTCGTCCTTGACGTTGGGGGAAGTGATGACCTCAACACCGGGCTGGGCAGTCACACGGCGAACGTACTTCTCACCCAAGAAGTTTCTATTTACAAGAACATTCCATCAGCGATAATCCCTTTTTATTCCATAGAGATATAGCTCATGAGGCCATAACATAAGAAACACCAGGGGGAAAAAGAAAAAGTGCGGGAAAAACCCTGTCCCCGTCCTAGCTCTAAGAAACAGGTATCGGATTCATGCACGATGGTGTATTGGCGTACCTGATCTCAATATCGTAGAGGCCAGTCTCAGCGTTCTTATCAATGTTGACGTTGATGGGAAAGTGAGCATAGACGTAGCGCATCTTGTACTTGAAGCCCTTGGTGACACCGATGATCAAGTTGTTGATGATGGTACGGACGGTACGCAGGCTAGCAATACCCTTGCGGACACCGTGGTGCATCTCGATGGAGATTACATCCTTCTCAGGGCGGCCGAAAGTGACAGCGATGTGAGAGAGGTCCTTGACAAGCTTGCCTGATGAATTTAGAGACCCGTTAGTGAATTTGACCGAGCTGAAAAACTAAAATAGGTCGTTCAGGACGGTTGGCACGACGCCGACGATCCTCGATAATCTCTAGGTGCAGGATATCTCCTCAGATAAAGGGGTTTTGCCTACCTCGGGGGCCCTCAACGGTCACAACCCGGGAGCGAATGTGAACCTTCACTAAACGACAAAATTCGAATCAGTTTCCAGACTTTCAAAAGCGATGAACAAGATCATAGTCGTCGTATTTCTCCTCGACGGCCATTGAGTAGATAATCCCTCCTCTTGAGCCTATCCTGCTGGCGCTGGCGCATCACTATCCTAGGCTTTTCCTTGTCGACGTTCGCCTATCACGGTTCCCCTCCTCCCAAAAACCGAAACACAAGAACATTCAGGGACGATCCATTGCTCACCATTCTCGGGGATGGGCAGCCGTTCCTCGGATTGAATGTACCGCATCTTGACTGCGTGGGCTGTGGAATGTCCGAGGGAGAATTGTCGATGTCGTCGTGCGGTCGGTCGTTCGAAAGGATCGAAATTCCTCAAAGGCAACCGGTCGCTTTCTTTGGTGGAGTGAAAATCACGAGTTGTGCGTCGCTTAAGACCAGTTTAGGTTTAGCGTTTTCCGCCTAGGGTTGTTCCGGAATTCTACTGAGACCCAGTTCTTGTATGTAATATTCAACTCTCCCCCGGACGCTGTGATGTAGATACATACATACATACATGGGAGTATTTTTGATGATATTCAATTTGCTGTATTGCCTTGCTATCAGAAATCCTCCCTCAACCATCTCCTTGATCCAGGCTGGATTATTTTCCTTGAGCAACGAGTCTCTTGAGATATGCGTCACGTGATAACATGGTCAATTGACTGTGGGTGTACTTATGTATGCTACCCTACTACTTGGTTAATACTGTAGTAGCAAACGACAACCGTCTTTTCTTTCGTTATAGAGCGCCGAAACCTAATGCACATATTTATTTCCTTTATGATTATCATTATCTTACTATAAATTTTGTTATTCATCATCATCATAAGAACTCCGGCGGCTAAACAAGAGGTCTTAGTGACCGGCTTCCTTACGACTAACCTCCTGGACCCACTGGCCTCCCAGCTTTTTCAATATTGAGGCCAACTCGTTCTTCTCGTCAAGGGCGGTCACGTCATCACCGCCTCCAATGCTTCTTCCACTGACCAGTACATTAGGGACAGTGCGCCGACCAGTGTTCTCCGCCAGGAGTGCCTGCAATGGCTGGCCCAATGGATGTTGGTCAAGTTCTACCACATAAGGCACCGGGACAATTAAGTACTTGTCTAGGAGGATAGACTTGGCCCTGGCACTATGGGGGCAATAGGACTTGGAAAAGACAATAACTGCATATGGGCGCATACCTCAGCAACCGACCGATAGGTATATCAGGAAGTGACAATGGACGAAAGTACTTACTCGGCGATTTTTTAAGTATTCTGTTGAGCTCGGTTTTCACCTCCATATGCTCATCGGGACCCGATGCCTGACCTTGCTTCTCTGGATTGTTGCGGTCTTTGGGGACTGTCATCTTCGTCCGTCCCGCAATCGATATCTCTTCCGTTTCTCTATCGTCGTTTTTCGGAATCGCTGGCTCCATCATGTCTTCCGCGGGCTTTACCCCTGCGTCTTCATATATTGGGTTCCCACTCAACGATTCTTTACCCGAGGATTTGTCTGCATCTGCCCCAGGTTCCTTCCCTTGTTTGTGAGATTCTATCGCGGCGACAGTGGACTGGTAGAACTTCTGGTTCTGTACCCTCCGTGCATCACTCTAGGCAATGGGTGCGCATTGCGTCAATTCTGACTGGTCAACTAATAATCGGGGAACTATTTACCGAATAATAAATGGCTACGATAGTCAAGGCTACAACAGCAATAGCCAGTAGCTTGATGCGCCGTTGAGGTAGCATCATGAGCATATGGAGATGTTTCGCAGGCGTTGCTACCGTAATCGCTCAGTCACGTCTGTTTTCTCCAATGCCTCGAAGCTTGCGTATTTTCTGTAATTCAAAAATAATCTTTCAGCAGGTTACCCGAGTCGACAGATCATAGGTGTAGCTCCAACATCAAGGGTAATAGAACGTCTAGCGACGACACCTTATACAAGAAAAACAAGGGGTAGGGAAAGGGGTAGAGAATATCTCCTAGTTTAAAATAAGACGAAGAAAGGAAGAAGTCTCTCAAGACGTGTTAGATCAGGTATTTAGAAGATGATACCTAGTAATGTGACTTGCACGTTTCAAGTGTCAATGAAGAAAGCGCGCGTGGGGCAGAAACCAATAAGAGTTGGGAGCCGCGCGCTTATTTATTACGTCACGGCTTTGCTAGTTAACTGATCAGAATGTTACCTACGTATGTACACGATACGACTGTATATCGCTATGTCTGTCATGGCCCAGCGTCAAGGCCTTGGATCCAGTACATCATAAGAATTCTCCATTATATATTACATTAAAGAGCTATTTATATATATAGTACGATTGGGTATTAGGCTAAAGGAACAAACAACAATCGAAAAGCACCAATGGTATCATATCGAACACAAGGGCATGTCACAGTGAAGACGTACCTATAGGCATACGAATGCAAGTCTCTCACGGTCGAACGGCAGGTGAGGGTTGGACCATCTTGTCAAGCTACGCGCGAAAGCCAATGACTGCAAATCCGACAGCAGTACAGCTCAGCAGGTAGGATGACAGCAATGGCTTGAGCAGCACCAGAACCCAGAGTATCTCCGTTGATTTGAAACGGGCATCCTCTTTCCTTCCTCTCTTGTTTCTATCTTTCTTCTGTCCCCACCTCTTCGTCTTATCTTTCTTCTCGAGAGGCAACAATCTATGACATTTCTGTTCAGCCCAATTAGGCTTGGATGGCGATACCTGCCCGCGTCCCTATGGTGGCTCGACGCTTCCCTTGGACTACTGTCATCCAATCCTCCCATTCCTTGCCAATTTCCATCAACACATTACCCATTACGGTTGCTGAGGCCATCAGCCCATGGCCCTCGCCCTCGAGGATCCGGACCTCACAGCGTCGCATGGTTTGGCCCAGCCACCTGACGTTGTCAACGGGAACACGGGTGTCTCTGCTTCCGTGGTGAATAACTACATTGCGAGTGATATCAACATAGCGAAACCCAATCGGCTGGCGGCGTTCCAGGCAAACTACGAGGTCTACCGCTGGATTTGCATTCATGGTGGCCAGTTCCCAGATCTTATGAGTCAGGCGGTTATCATAATCAGACTGGCGTTCGCGTTCCTCTGAAGCTGCTGCTGCTTCTGCTGCTTTGCTTGTTGCGATGTCTATTTCTTGAACTCCAGCCCCGTTGTACATTTGCGGGGGCTTGACTTGTAGTGCTTGAAGGCCAGCTCCTTGTTGGTGTACTTTGTGTGGATTTTGAATACCATTGGCTTCGCTGAAAGCCGAGCTGGATGAGTCTCTTGTTATTGCCTTTCGCCTAGCGCGCCGAGAGGATTTAGGGAGACTAGTGGTCAAACTCGCACTTGTTGCACTCATGAAGCTCGAATTAGCGACCTTCAGAATGGATGTCGGCAGGGCACGGAGAATTCGCTGAGAGTACGGAACAGCTTTCGTAGGAACCGGGGCTCTCTGTGAGCCTATGCTAGAGAGTTGAGATGGTGGAATCCATGGGGCCAGAAGATGGATGCGGCCCCTGATATGCTGGGGAATCCTTAAAGCAGTCGCCAGTGCATAGATAGCACCTGCCGAGTGCGCGAGAATCGAGAATTTTGTAACTTTGATATGGTTACACACAATTGCAACGTCATCTACGATGTGTCAGTAAATCTGATCCTCGTAAGCACCAAACGTGACGTCCTTACCTGGCCACGCGAGAGGAGTTCCAGCCTCTTCTACGTAAGGCCCGCTCTCACCAACCCCGGGGCGGTCCAACGTGACAAGTCGCAGATGAAGCGACCGTGCCAGCTCATCGTAGAACGCCATGAGGTATCTAGTTAAGCCCATTCCAAGGCAACATAAAACAACGTGCCCTTTAGGGTCTCCAACCTCCGAAAACGCAATCTCGCGGCCAGTGGTAGGATGGATAACCTTTTGCGTAAGCCTACGAGCAGATACGTAGTCTAGAACTGCAAGATCAATTGAATCGGCACTGGATGGGCGTTCATCCACAACCGAAGCACAGCCTGGAGAAACTGGCCCAGACGGGGAACGTTTGTGATGTTGGGGCGAAGTTGGCTGTTCCACTGAACGTCGATAACGTAGCCTTTCGATTTGATCGGACTTGTCAAAAGATTGTCTCGCAAACGTCTGTATCGGGCCATTGGTCGCTTTGGATGTAAACTGCGGATTGTTACCAGTCGTTGATCTACCTCTTCCCGTCATAACAGCTGGAGCTGGAGCACTCTCATCAAGCTCACTGATCCCACTGCTTCCATTGGCACTTTGTTCATCACCATGGCCGATTTCGCTAGGCTTCTGCGGTGATTGAGTTTGTTTTGCGGGCAGCTCTCGCGTGACTTTATCGGGACTATCGTCTATTTCCAACTCGTTCTTAATCTTCTGTTGTTGATCCTTCAATTCTTGTATCCTTCTTGCCACATGCTCCGCTTCGGTTCCAGTGTCATTATCCACTTTTATATCTTTACTTCCAATGGAAGAATATCGGCTGTGGCGAGTAGATCTCCGTTGCCTGGAGCTGGAAGAGAAGCTATGCCGCAGGGAAGACTCGCGAACAGGAATAATTCTGCCACCTCCAATGCCTCCAGGGGTACTGGGTGCGCTCTCGCGCGCGCTGTGCAACGAAGTGCATTCTTCGGTATGAGAGCTAACCCCGTGCTCCCAGGAGGTCTCTCTAGGAGGGCGGCTATATCGGCCTTTTTCAGTCCCATCAGCGATAGAATGCATCGAGCGTACACTGGTTCTACTTCGAGGAAGATTATGTCTCAAACAGTCGTTGTAACTACTCGTCTTCCGCAAGCGTTCTGCGCGTCTATCCTTGTCGTATGTGAACTCCCGGGACGATTTCTTCAACAGGCCAAATTGACTCTTCAAACTCTTCCTGGAACTGGTCGAGGCAATACTAGGCGCAGTCGAGACCCGTGGGCCAGGTTCCGCCGTAATCATGCCAAATGCGCTGTCTTCGTACGCCGCTCTAGAGGACGAGTATGATCCCTTAGATGTAGGTCTTGCTAGAGAGGGGGAAGCGTCGGCGATCGTCGTCTTTGACCTTAGGGATGGAGGAGCCCGAGCCATGCGAATGACAGGCGCAGTGGCTGCATCATCTGGGTGCAGGAAGGGACTATGTGAGGCCTCCTCGGAGGCTTGAGGCGACACGTTTCTCACTTGGAGACCATGCCCACGGGTTCGTTGTTCCGATGTTAAGACGAGATCGATGTCGGATCCGAGGCAGGGTACGTTGTCGAAGTGTGTCTGGAGGGGTACCGAGATGGTCGAGAGTGACGAGATTAGGGAGGTGATTACTTCAGGGGATGCCGGATCGACTGGAGGACGATTGATAGAACGTGAGCGTGATTTGCGACGGCGTGATAAGAGGGACGATGAAGCTTGGAAAGGGGCGCCGAGTATAGACGCCGCAGAGTCCTCGGGGCGTTCCATGTTGAGCATCGACAAGGTATATAAGACCTCAACCTTGTTCCCGGGTCCGAGTCAGGTCAATCAAAAGCGATATATGCAGGCGGCCTTGACGAGCACTTGCATGATCCTGTGGGCGAAGGAGGGATTGGCGTCTGCAAGTTAGTCTAACGGCGTCAATCTATGACTCTAGATTACTACTGGGCACTCCATGCATCGGCCAGTCAAAAAAAAAGTAAAATAAGCCCAATTCCAAACCAACCCCGGCTTCAGACCAATCCTTTCGACACCCTTGCGACATGCACACCCCTTGCAGGGCTGGTGTTTATCTAGGGCCAAAAAAAAAATTAAAAAAAAAAAAAGGTGGGTGGAGGATGCCGATCGAAAATAATAACCAACAGAAAAGGGGAAACTTGAAGGGAGGATGAACGTTCAGAGGATAGATTAGAAGATTAAGAGGAGAATCACCATGGCGAGTATTTAGATTAGTTAAAGATTGACAAAGGGAAGAGAGATACTATATATCCAGCTGCCAGAGAGGTGGATATATGTATACATACGAAGAAAATAAAGGAAAATGAAAAAAAAAAAAAATTGGAGAAGGAATAGATAGAGAACCGAGTGAGGAGGGGCAAAAGGGAGGAGGGGAGGGAAAGAAGACTTTAAATTATAAAAGTAAAAAAATCGAATACAAGCTCAAGATAGAAGGAGAGACGAAGCGCAAAAAGGGACAATCGCCCCTGTTGGAAAGCCATCCATCATAGGCTTAGTGGTTGAGGCATGATTTTTTGACCTCCTGGACAGCATAAGGAATAATAATAAGAATAATAAAAATAATACTAATTTACCTTACCGTCTTGGATACACTCCTTAAAAAGAATCTTAGCGGCCCCTCCGACTATCTAGAAGCGGGATAGTTTCCCATCTCCACTCTATTCTTATTTGCTTGGTGATATTGCCCCATGTCCAGATCCGTCGTAGTGGGTTTCTCTCAATTTTCTCTTCAGAATCAGTGCATCAAAACCTGAGAAACTTCCTCCGCACGGTTCGCAGATCCAAATTTCAGGGATCTTTTCTCGTTGGAAGGGATTGGGCGCTCGATGTTGAACTTTATAGTCTAGTAGTAGTATCTTAGTAGCTATCTATATACATACAGATGTACTGTACATACATACATAACCTAGAATAGAGTTGAATGAAATGGGTGGTTTCATATATCAAAAACCCACCCGAATGATTTTATAGTTGATTTCTCAATGATGGTCGATTTTTAATTAATCATGTACATGGTGATCTTATTGTGGCATCGACTTGTTTCAAGAGAACCGAGGGACTAATCTATCCAATGGAGTATCCACCTATCATCGTCATGTTTGGGACTTTCTGGAGCATGAACAATATTCAATTACCCTAGATAATTATGGTTGGTTCCAGAGATCGTAAGAGATTCCTGATGGAAGCTGCTCCCGACCCAGTTTGAATTCTCCACAGGAGACCTTCCCGCATTGACTGTTTCCATTAGATATTAGTATACTAGTATCTCTCTCTCTATGTAGTACTATAATAGTCGAGCCAGGCCAAAATACTAGGACTGCTTCATAAACACCAATTCACTCCTCCAATTTAGACTACATATCCCATACATCCTTTGATGAGGTTTAAAAAAATATATTTAAGTTCCATCTCTAACATCACACATGCATACTGAAATATATATCTGCACCAATTATCTTTATATGAAGATACTTGCAGGTGTGAGTACAGTGATGGCATTACTCGACAGGAATCCGCGAAAGCTCCAAGGTATCTATTTGGGACACATATTTAAAGTAAACGTACTATACTGCACATCCATACACCAGCAAGATACTAAGTCATGGCTACAAAAGATGAGACACATTGTAGGACAAGTTCTTCCTGTTGCATGTATATATATCATTTCCACCGAGAGATCCCACTATTGAACCTTACGAGATGAAGTGAATCAGATGCACGTGCTGTCTATCTCAGTTGATCATCAAGCCTGGAGGTTAAGACTACCTTACTGATTAGAAGCCATGTAGCTTCCGCCTTTGAACTTTTATACTCGTGCTGAAATGTAATTCATTACTATGGTCCTTGAATGGAACATACTACCGTAGTATGACCATACATACATACATGCATGTAGCATGGTAAAAGAAATAGACAGAATCTGAGAAAACACTAAACCTATTGTTGACTTGTCCACTAGACATAAATAATAAAGATAGTAAAATGGAAGGAGAAATTTTAACAATGAAGCGTTGGCAATTACCCCGAAGGATCCACTGAAGGTAGGCTTGGCGTATTTTGGTGATAGCAAACTTTTGTCCAACGAACAACAATTAAGCCAGTCAGTCTTTAACACAACTGTGGCTTGGCAGGAAAATGCACCGCTACCACCCGCGAATTTCTAAGAGAACATAGCACATTGGCTTTTTGCGCTAACAGCTCTTGTTTAATTGAATTGACGCCCGTTCTCAAACCACCTCTGGTGACCCCGAAAACGTCGTGTCTCATCTCCCCAACCTAGTTAGATATGCGGTGACCTCACGTCCCACTAAGCAATTTTCTGTCCGCGATGGACGCCTACCCTGAAGATTATGTTGTCCACAACCTTCCCTTCGTCCTACTCTCTGGCCTTGAAACAGACTCCGAAAATGACTTGGGATCGAGCTGCCCTAATTATCCCCTTCTTCACGAGAGGGGTGTCCATATATACTCAGACTTCCCGCCGCTAAGCGGCTCAACCGCGGAAGAATTGCGGAAGATACTTCTGGCGGAAGATGCGTCGCGAGCTCCGTGGGAACCTAGTGATGACATCCTTGCCAAATTCGCCGGGTTTGAGTACAAAATAAAGAGTGTTGGACGGGTATGTTGATTCACACTACCCCGTGGAAATTGTCCCCTTGCTGCATATTGGCCTTTAGTATCAGCTTAGGGCCTAGATGTCAGAGGGAATCTTTGACCTGGCACCTTTGAAGCTTGAGAGTTCTTTTGCTGACATGTCGGCAGTCTTACAGACTTCCCCCGCGTAAAGCTGACCCCCCACCTGTATCCCCTCCCCTGAGCCCAACCGGACAGGATAATGACATGCCGCATGCGCCATACTTTGTGCTGCACTCCCCAATATCTCCGCTATCACCGGGCTCTCCAACATTTTCAGATGGTCTACTCACCCCGCTATGGGTTACAAAACACCAAAATCTGGTCCCAGCCGCCGTGATAAATTTCTTTCCCTTTTGCCTAGATCCTAATATGAGTTCCTTGCGAGACAACCAGCTGAAGATAGAAGTCAATGGCCTGAAGAAGGAGTGGTCATCCTCGGGCTATAAGACCCGATTCATAGTCGTCTTCCTTTCGGAAGAAAGTCATGGTGCCTTTACTGAGGACGTCGATGACCGGGTGACCGGCATCCGCAGAGCGACAAATCTGGACCAGAAATCTATCTTTCTCCTCCCACCTGACGCAACGTCTGGCGAACTCAAAGAGTTTGGAAAGTCCCTCCTGTCACTGCTCCAACCGTCGCTGACGGAGTACTATCGAGATTTGTCTAAGCACGCCAGAAGGAAGCGAAATCGAAGCAGTATCCCGCCCCCAACGGCTCCACCGACAACAGGAACGTCCCAAACATTGTCTCTCCAGGGATGGAATGTCAGGTACGAATTCAAGATGGGAATATTCGCGGAGTTCAGGCAAGAGATAGATGCAGCCCTTAGGAATTACGAAAGCGCATACGAGACTTTGTTCGGGCAAGAGGTCTTCGAGAATATTGCTGGCTGGAGCCCAAGGTTCAATGACGCACGTCTTCTAGCAGATACCATAGCCGTGCGCATTATTCGCTGTTTGCTATGGATGGGACAAACCGCTGCAGCGGTGCGGTCATGGGTTGAACATCGGAGTCGCTCACAGGACATTATCAATCGTAGAGGTAAAGGAACAAGGAACTATGGATGGGAGGCTTGGGAAGCCAGATGGTCAACGGTAATGGCACAGTTGATCCGCCAAGCTACTATTCCTTACTTCACCTCAGTCGGCATCACACAGGATCAGTTCAACGAACAGTATTCGATTTTTATTCCTCGAGAAAAGACAGTCCCCCCTGGAGATGCGTTATATCCGTGGGAGCAATTACACCATGAGGGTTATTGGCTGTATCGAGCAGCAAAGCATACAATGCATCGACGAAACCTAGTAGAGCAAATCCCGGATGAAGACAGGATCCCGCCTGGACAGTCTCCTGCTTCCCAGATAGCGAGCAAGTCCTACCTCTATGACACATACTTAGCACCGGAGGCTCATGTTGAAGCACCCCAAGCAGGAGCGGCGGGGGTTAACCATTCATCGCTAATCTTGACTGCTTTAGAAGCTGCACTAGATGAGTTTTCGAAGCGTGGCCAGGTACGGAAGACTGAAAGCCTGAGGTTGGAGATAGCGGAAGAACATATGCGGATGGGTTCCTGGACTGAAGCTTATGGTATCCTTCAACCGCTGTGGTCAACTATCACCTGGCGCCATTCGGGCTGGTGGCCGCTCATGGAAAAGCTTGGATGGGCATTGAGAGAGTGTGCTGTACGAGTGCAAGACAGCGAAACAGTTCTACGGGTGGACTGGGAACTACTCAATAAGGGTAAGGTTCTCAACCGTATATCTTTTGCATCGTAACTTGAATTGGTACCTTTGATCGCTGGGACTGTCTGACACTTGCCCCTCTCTAGCATTTCAACCAAAACCCGACTGGCAATACGACATCCATAGAAGTCTTGAAGGTCTGCCCTTAGTCACACCTAAACCATCTATTGTTCTTAAAGCGGAGGATATACTGTCAAGTGGTAAGTGTGCCCAGAGTGGCGTTTCTCGACGATGGCTTACGATGGTGCCGTTTTTCTCTTTTCATTAGTTACGGCGTCTTTTGTTTTCGAAAAGCCCGAAGGAAATGTTGGCGAGTCATTACGTGGCCAGCTTGTTATAGCATCATGCGCCCAGAGATCATCAAGCCCCATTAGACTTTCTGAAGTTAAGATCGCATTTGAAGGCTGCCTACGTCCTATGAAGTTACAATCTAACCACGCGGCTGAAACGGATGCAACAGCGCCTTGTACAATAGCGTCGCCGTCCTTACGAGAACCGAGCGCCTCAGGTGATACAGCGTCCCTCCAGTCTCCCATTACTTTCTTAACACCACTCATTGGAGCTGTCGATTTGACCATCAGCCCTTCTCAAACGAAGGTCTTCAATCTGGCTTGCATCCCTCGGGAAGCCGGAGAGTCTCGGGTTGCATCGATAACTCTTCTGATTGAAGAAGAGAAATTCGACCTCACTTGTGTCATGACGGACTTGGCCCAGCATGAATCTTTTTGGTGGCAACAAACCAAGAATAGTGTGGTCCGAAGGCGGGTAGGCAAGAATCGTGACACTGGCCGATGTAAAATAATGCCTAAACCACCCAAGATACGAATCACAATGCCCAACCTTATGGATACTTACTACACGAATGAACGAATTATCCTCAAGATTGCCATTCATAATGGGGAAGATGAGACTGCAGATGTTGTGGCCGAGGCTAGACTTTTTGGTCGATCGGATTCTGCAGCCAAGATTCTATGGCTCGATGAGGAAGACTTACCAGAGGCACAGGGCTCCGAGAGGAGCACCCCAGTGGAAGGCGTTTCTCATTTTATCAAGAGGCCTGTTGGTGTTATGGAGACTGCTTCCCATCGGGAACTAGAGATTGTTCTCACAGACACGCGCGACGCTTCAGAGTATGAGCTTGAGATATCATCCGTATATAACCTCGTATCTGATACTCAAACACCGATCATCGCGACCCTGAGAGTGAATCTACCAATTGTACGACCGTTCGAGGCCAACTATGAATTTATACCACGTCTCCACCCGCAACCATGGCCGGGTTTCTTTACCGTCGATGACGAATTGCTAGAGAATGACACAACACCGAAATCCCGGGGCTTACAGCAGCGGTGGTGCCTTAACTCCAAAGTTGTCTCTTTCTCATCGAGGCCGCTTGTTATCGAAAAGATGTCGTTAGTGCTCCTTGGACTTGGTGGGGGCACCACCTGCAACATTAGCCCTGAAGTGATGGCTAGTCCAGGCGGATCGGAGATCCATTTGGAGGAGCTTCGCGAATCCGACTTTACGGTGGATATCCAAAAGGCAATTCTAGGTGACCGGCGACCCGCAGCTTTGAACCTAGCTCTTGAGATCCAATGGCGTCGGAGCGCAACCGACGAAAGTGAGCCGACTCTGGGCGGTAACAGTACCACGACATCTACACTTGCGGTCCCTCGTTTTGTTGTCCCCTGGGGGGAACCACGCGTTCTTGCCTCGGCAATGGCCTCTAAGATACGTTCTGGGCTAATCCATTTAGACTACACCATAGAAAATCCGTCGATGCACTTCCTTACCTTCAATTTGACCATGGAAGCAAGCGAAAATTTCGCCTTTAGTGGTCCGAAGACGATGGTCGTTCAGCTGGTGCCTCTGAGCCGGCACGCAGTTCGGTACAATCTACTGGCATCCAAACGGGGGCTGTGGATACAGCCACAGCTGCTCGTCGTGGATACATACTTCAACAAAACCCTTCGTGTGCTCCCTACAGAGGACATGCGGTCAGACAAGAATGGGCCCTTAGTATGGGTTGATGCTGACGACTAAATCACGGCTTCCATAGGGGCTTTTTTTTATTGTTGGCCTTGGTGGTAATGACGGGTGCTCGCTACGTCTTGCGATAACAATCAGTAGCATAATTTGAGCGATACTGGATAATGAGTGCCTTCTCAAATTAGATCTAGGTGTATCTTATATAGCTACTAATTACTCAATCACTCTTACCTCATCCTCCGCGACTGCGTTACACGCAGGGGAGCATAAGTATAGACTTGGGCTAGGGCTACTCCATTAATCCTATTGTCTAGGAAGCAAATCGCCTTTAGCTATTTTATGGGAAGCACGAAGCCTGGTTCAAGGACAGTAAGTAATATCTATTCAGGTGTCAGGAGATGCATGTATTCTTCCAATTAGAGGGCTATCAAAAATTGGGTCTACCAAAATCACGGAGCAGACGTTTATGCTCCATTGATATGATCTCCTTTGCAAGTTTGTAAGTTAGAAGTATTATATAGCTGCTATATCCTATCAGTCATGCGTAATCCTGGGTTATCCAAATACGCTCTCCTTCAACTTAATCCCAAAGCACGTTTCCAATGCCTCTCGTAGTGAAGCGGCAATTTCCGGACTTGTCCATGGTGCCACCATCCCCTTCTCCTCAATACGTCCTTCGAGTACTGCTAGGACTCTTACTGCACACGGCAGGCCCACGAGTTTGGCCATGGCGCTCAGAGAGCCCGAGGCAGAAGGCTCCCCATACCCTACGAGAGTACTCGATCGCGTCTCCTTGGACCCTTCGGCATTTCCAATGTAAAAACGTTCTGCAGGATAATCATGTCCCTCTCGCCAGGGCTGTAGGCCATCTTGCGCTCAAACAAAGCACAGGAAGTATCAAGTGGCGTTCCACGCGCCTCCACGAGAGTTGTTGAGCTGAACAGTGAACAGTCTCACCCAACGCAGATTCGTCAGGATACGATCCCGCTCCTCGCCAGATAAAAGAGACGCAACCCTTTGCGCCACGATCTCCTGCAGTAATGCCTCCGAGGTGGACTGTGGCAACCTGAGAAGCTGCGGTGCGAGCTGCGCCCAAGTCAAGGGCCGCCTTGAGGTCCAACTCGGGCAGATCCACTTGCGTAAAATATCCGATCGCTATTAGGGCACGGATGATCTCGGGGATCCGGCGTATCGCAGGGTACCACGGAAAACAGACCTGGCTTCGAGGATACGGTAGAACTCCAAGGAAGCCAACTGTGTCACGGTTCGCGTAGCCGACTAGATTAAATCCTGGGAAGATGCGACGCGGTTTGGCGATGGCCATTACAGTAAGTCACTACCCTCAACGGTAACAAGGTTACCATCGAGATACCATTGGGCTGGGTTGAGAAGAGCAAGAAGCCTGCTACGTGGGCTCCAGGAGAACTTATAACCGAGAGGATTGTCAGAGTTCTTGGGACAGGCAGAGCACCGCAGTAGCTGGTGGAAGCAGCAATGCAACCACCCGCATGGTGAACCTCATCTCTGTGGTCTTGACGGCGTAGAGGGGGTCAATTCCCGGGTCCTGCCCAATCTCGCTGGGGATAATCACGCCGGCGGCTTTGACCTGGTTGTGCAACGCCCACAGCGTTAGAAATATCCAGGGCAATTGCGCTGATTTATGTACTTTCCTGCGAGAGCTTGCGCGGCGTGGAGTGCGGCAAGCAATTGTGACAGTGACTCCGGCTTCAGACAGAGTTTGCATGGCCAGCTCACAGGCAAACACTGCACCCAAAGAGAAGGGCGCTCTTACTAGAAACGGTCATTGATGTTGTCATTTTTTTTTCTTTCTTTTCTTTTTTGGGCTGTTAATGTAGGCACAGAAGATTTTAGTTGGCGTCGTTGTGGGAGGAAATTCTTCGACTATGAATAAATACTAGAAAGGATAGATAGCTTCTCTACTATGACACCGAGATAGTGTGTATGTGTGGATAGATGGATGTACATGGTAACAGAGAAGGATGCTAACCCTAGACGACCTCACCTGCAAAAAGTGCAATGAAGACAATTCAACGAGGAGAATCCTAGCAATAAGGGGAGTTTGACTTCTAAGTTTGAAAAGAAACTACTAATAATAGTATATATATACTACGTCTGTATCTGTATACATGGTGTCAAAAGGACAGGATGTACATATATTCATAGTAGGAGACTTTCCTTCTCTTCTCTTTTGGCTCTCGTTTAATTGAAAATGACAAAATCTTAGCTCGAAATCACGCAAGAAAGAAAATAAATATGAATATAGTCATCAATTGGCTCAATTGATGTGGAAAATTTTCCCTTCCATATTGTTTTTAAAAGATCTAATAATGAATTTCATCCGACAATAAGTCTCTGATTTATAGTATATCGTGTTAATATATAAAGAAGGATGATATCCGAACTGGGTCTCGATGTAGAGGCAACACCACTCTTGGAATCCCATTCATCTGCCAACTCCAAGCGTAGGTGATGGATCTTGTTTCTTTTGTGCATCGTGATCATCAACATTGATTTCGGTACCTTTCTTTACCTCCCTCCACAGTCCCAGATCATGGAGTCAATCATTTACCGCATTCATCCAGACCTGTTCCTAACTGGTCAGTTCTCGGATGATACGCTCTGTATATTAGTGGATGTACAGGAGTTAGCGTTAATCAAGAGTTGAAGAGACACATTGGATCAGATCCCCAGGATTCTCCGCGCTCTTCTATCGGGCTTTCTGATGGATAGTATGGGCCGCAAACGGATCGCACTACTCAGAATGAGCGGACTTTTGATGGAGGTGATCACAATCCGCATCATTTGTGCGTTTTGCGACAATAACTGACCATGCTGTGAGTGCTGACTACCTAAGGCTTCTATAGTGAAGCAATTCCTCTACGAGCTATCTGGTTTACACCTTTATTCCAATTGTGTGGCAGCGGTTCTCAAATAGCCGCCTCGGTGGCTTTCACCAACGTCACAGATATCTTTCCACCCGAGATGCGGTATGGAGCCGTCATCCGCCTATTTGATTTTGATACTAATCTTTGTTCGTACTTCAGCGCAAACATATTCTTCGTGCTCTCGGCAGCGGTTTGCTGGCCGAGATCCTGGCCACTCATCTGAGTGCTTGGCTGATGCCCTGGTCACCATGGCTGCCATTCATGCTCGGCGGGCTCTGCGAAAGTTGTGGCTTACTGGCAGCTATACTTATCCCAGAGACTCTGCCAATGTCATCGGATGAGTGGGAACCTGAAACGGTATTCGGTGGGCGTAATCATCTGGCTCCTGCCCCGACATCTAGGTTATGGTTTGCCGGTGTTTTTCATTTCCTTTCTCTCTTTTCCAGCACCAAGGGTGACTTGCGGCCATATGGAAACATCTCAATCCGCTTTTATAGAACACTTCAGTTAATGACCTGTCACCCAAGTGCACATGGTCACTGGAATGACATTAAGGTTATGCTTGTGGATTTTCGGAGGATTGGAGCATGAGCAAGGGGCACGAATTCCGATCGATCAATATTTAGTCACCTTACCTCGGTACTGAACTTCGCCAGTAAGTAGTACTTACTGTACACATACATATATATATACATACATACAATGGATGTATATATTTAATTTGAAGCAAGGCCTTTTCATTGCCTTGCCGAAATTAGATTGGGACCGGCAGACACCTGACCTCTTGCTGCATCCGGCGATACTACTTACTAGTAATAGGTATGTAGTACATATGTACTTTATATGTACCTAGAACTTAGACAGTTGGAGTTGCCTAGCAGAGGTAAAGCAAGGTATAACTTTTTTCCCCTTTCATTCCCAAAAAGAACGTTTCTTTAATTTGCATGTCCCCTAAGTCTACTTCGTGTAGAGCAAATTACAAATATTAGTTAGTAGGATAAGACGAATGTCATTACTTCAAGGTACTGAAATCAGTGGTCACCGGGCGTTAAGTATTTTTCTCTTTCCCATATTTTCCTTGGAATCGCTCCCTTTTTCTGATTTATTTTCATACTCATATATATTTTATGTATGAATGAATTTTTTTTTAAATTACTGCATTCTACCTTAGTTAATTTAATTTGTCATCTTCATGTTCTTCAACATGGAGCGTCAAGGAACCTACCTAGTAAGAATTGCTCCCCTGCTTGCCTAGTCCTTTTCCAATCAAATGATGAGATTTATGTTAAGGAAGAGTTTTAAAAAAGAAAAAAAAATCTCTTCTGAGGTATGTAGGTACATACATACAAACCCGTGACACCCCAGAAATTTTCCAATTTTCTCAAAAATACTGTTTCCATTTCTTTCCCTTCAGTTCCCCCTGTATTCTTAATATTACTATTGTTATTTTCCCTCTCTCTTCCTCTCTATTTCATTTTTTCCTCTTTTCTCTTATTCCCTTCAAGGAAAGAAACAGAAAATCCTGTTCTCGTGATTTGGTGGTGTTCACATACTCCGTAGTTCGGTAGTCTATCACCAGCAGAAATTGGTCCGTTCCCCACCCCCCAATTGATACTCATTTTTCGCCCGCCGCCTCGGAAACCTCCAGTGATATTGACCACTGGGGCCATTCCCGCACGCCGCCTATCGATTCTGCCCTTACCCTTTCTCGCCCACCTGATTCTTGTCTTCCTTCTTCCCCTCTCTTTCAAGATCAACTCGCCCCAGAATTTTTTTTCTTCCCTTCCCTCTTTGCCTCCTGTCGTGCATGTGCATTCCTGGCCTGCAGTCTCCCCAGAACCTCTAATTGTGATCCTTTGAAATCATGGGTCAGACTCTGTCAGAGCCAGTAGTTGATAAGGTATGTGACACTGAGCGTTGCTCTTCCTTTTTGAAAACCCCCCACACTGCAATGCCCGTCCTTACGCAATTTCTTCCCTTCCGTGTTGAGGCCCGCCCGCCAGCGGCAACCCTCTTTAATATCAATGATGTCTCTTTTTCTTTCTCAAGCCAATGCCTGATTGCTCTCCTTCATACTGGGGATATCTCTGTAATTCATCCGGGTTGGTCTGGTGATCACATAACCTGCGGGGTCCTCCCCACGAAGAAGAAAATTTCCCGCAGACTATCTACGAGCGGATGTCCAGCTATCATTGCGCGATGAATGATCTTCATCATTTCTAATATTGTTCTTACTGTCTCTAGACTTCGTCCGAAGGTGAAGATGATTGCTGTATCTACGGCGTCTCAGCCATGCAAGGCTGGCGAATCAGCATGGAGGATGCCCATGCTGCTATCCTCGATCTCCACGCGAAATACACGAATCCTCAAGGAACACCTACAGATCCGGCCAACCGCCTAGCTTTCTTTGGGGTATATGATGGACATGGTGGAGACAAAGTTGCACTATTTGCCGGAGAAAATGTGCACAAGATCGTCGCAAAGCAGGATTCCTTCGCTAAGGGCGATATCGAACAGGCACTGAAGGACGGCTTCTTGGCCACCGATCGGGCTATCTTGGAAGGTTCGTGAGCGTTGTTCTCAAGGGTTTCCGGGTTCCCTTCTCTCTCCCGTTTCTCTTTCCGCCGAGGCCTTGAGAGACTGACCCGGCTAGACCCGAAATATGAAGAGGAAGTCTCCGGCTGCACGGCAGCTGTCAGTATCATCTCGAAACATAAAATCTGGGTGGTATGTGGACCATTCCCCCAACAGGTTCCGTGCATAGGTGGCTATAAACACTCGGATCAATCGTTAACTGGAAATAGGCCAATGCAGGTGATTCTCGCTCGGTGCTCGGAGTCAAGGGCCGCGCAAAGCCCCTCTCTTTCGATCACAAACCACAGAACGAAGGTGAGTGGCTCAAACCTGGTTGATTTGATCTCCCATCTGCGGCCTCATATTCTGATAAACTATTATAGGCGAGAAGGCTCGTATTAGCGCCGCAGGTGGCTTTGTCGATTTCGGCCGTGTCAACGGGAACTTGGCGCTGTCGCGCGCCATTGGTGATTTTGAGTTTAAGAAGAGCCCGGAGCTGGCGCCCGAACAACAAATTGTGACTGCTTATCCGGATGTGACGGTCCATGAGCTCAGTGATGACGATGAATTCTTGGTCATAGCCTGTGATGGTACGTCCCCTAGCGGTTGCCTCTTTCATCTTCAGATTCCTAATGTCGAACTTTAGGTATCTGGGACTGCCAGTCTTCCCAGGCTGTTGTTGAGTTTGTCCGTCGCGGTATTGCCGCGAAGCAAGAGCTTTACCGGATCTGTGAGAACATGATGGACAACTGCTTGGCTTCCAACAGCGAAACAGGTGGGGTTGGATGTGACAACATGACCATGACCATCATCGGTCTCCTAAACGGCAGGACCAAAGAGGAGTGGTATAATCAGATAGCTGAGCGGGTAGCCAAAGGCGACGGCCCTTGCGCTCCTCCCGAATACGGCAAGTCTCTTGAGGATTCTACGGCCTCCAACCCCTACTGACTGAGCGGGGATGCAGCTGAATTCCGCGGCCCTGGTATCCGTAATCAGTTTGAAGAGAACCCAGATGACTACGATATGGAGAATGATCGCGCTCGTGGCTTTAGCGTCCGTTCCGGCCGTATTATTCTTCTAGGAGACGGTACCGAACTGGTCCCTGATCAAAACGACGAGGAGCTCTTTGACCAAACCGAGGAAGACCGGGATTTGCCTAGTCAAGTGCAACGCGAATCGCCTGATGCTGCCAGGAATGAACGTGAAGGAACTCCGGGACCCCAATCTAAAACTGACGCGGCCTCCAAGTCGGAAGAAGGATTGTCTGGTAGTTCATCCGAGTCAACTTCTACCTCCGAAACCCCGGAAAATCCTACATCGTAGTTACGATGGACTCTTTACCTCTGTTTACCCCCTTCTTCTTTATTTTGGGTTTTGAAAAACGATTGTGATCTTATGATTATTCCGCCTTGCATCCCCACCCTCCCTTTTCCCCGAAGCGCCTTGTTGTCTCGGTTTCCCACAATAGTTTTCTTCCCCCCCCCCCAATGATATTGGTAACCCGTGGCATCGAACGAGGCGGAGCAAGCGGTGGGAAGCTTTGTGTGTCGCAGCTGGCCATGTTATCTCTCATGTCTTGAGAATGGGTTATAGGGGTTCCCCTTAGGATAGCACGTTTTTACTTCGTTTTCCTTTACAAACTGCGAGCGGCAGATCTCACGAGAGTACGTCTTGATTCATGCCTTTTTACAAGATACCGCGCCAAACGACCGCTATTGATGAACCTTGATATCTATGATTTTATTCCCTTTTTCTTTTCTTTTGTATGTTTTCTTGCGTCCTCTTCCTTTTCTTAACTTCCTTTCCCCCTTCACCCATCTATCCCTCTATCTGTTTTTCACCACCCCTATGTTGTTGGCCCCTTCGTTATTTGTCGGAGGATTGTTACGCTCTCACTCTCCTCTCTCTTTTTTATTCGCACCGAGTCACACTGGACAGAAGGGGTTGTTGGGCGGCGGTAAAGAATGGGAACGAAGATATTCTCTTGCACATGTGACGGCGTATCCGGAAAGCAATCAGTGGCATGAAGACCTTTTAGTCAAATGCTTCAGCAGTGGAGTTCTGGAAATGTGATGGATGCAAGCGATCTTTCCCATGTCCTGTTAGTTTTACTCGTACGGATATAGAATCGTTGGCCCAGGGAATGTGCCGAAGACCGCATCACAGGAGTGACTCTTGGGTGAGCGCGATCCAGTAAACGCGGCGAGTATACCTGGTTTCCCGGGGGTGCAGAAGAGAAACAATGGATGATTTCCATGTAACAGGAACCAAGTCCCATGTTCTGAATGGTTGGGGATTGAAATACGCATACCGAAAAGACAGACAGAAAGGCCCACCCGTATTCATGGAGGTAAGATGGTACCTTAGCTACATACTTATGTACATACGGATATATGTATGTACAGTATTACCAGATCATTGTTACCAGTACACGCTGTCTCAATCAGCTCCTATAGAAGCTTTTATACTCTTTCTCTTTTTCTCTTTGTTTCGTCTGCAATCTTCTTGTAGTTTCGTATCTTTTCCTCCCTTCTTTCTTTTCTCGCTTTTTGTTTGAGGCCGATCAAATGACCAAGAAAAAAGAGGGAGAGAGAAATGTAAAGAAAAAACACATACGCACCCGTTCCAATACGGAGAGGATCTTAGTACGGTATTATCGCTCTCACACATTAGCAAGTCCTCTCTCTCTGTTTCTCCCCACCCTCATTGCGAATTAACTAGGGGCTAGAAGGGAAACTAGTAAGAGACCCCTAAACCATTCATTCATCTGGGTCCCGTGTTTTCCTCCCGCTTTCTTTCCCTTCCGTTCTTCGACTCTACGCTGTCCTTTTCGCGCTCCCAACGCGTCTCTTTACTTCATCGTGGGAATTTTCTTCTCATCTAATCCTTTGATTTTTCCCTCCACCTTTCGACAGAAGTAGAGCAGGGCTCCCTCAGTCATCCTTCTCCCATCATAATGTCCTCTCCATCTTCGGCAGGAAAGCGCAAGCGCAGTGCTTCTCAATATCTTCCATCCAACGTAACCTCCGCTGACCTTCTGCAACCGTCATCACGCGATGCGTCGGGTGAAGATGGCGACGATTCGACCGGCCCTAATACTCCGTTATCGGTCAAGTATAAGAAGCAGGCGCCAATTGATGTAACTTCAGCGAGCAATGTTCCACCGTCAAAACGGGCTCGGAAGAGTTCCACGGTTGGTGAGCAGACCAATGGCCCTGCCACCGAAGAACCTTCGGCGCTCAGCAAGGAGGATCCTGGCGAGCCTTCTGAAACTACAGTCGCTAGTAGCGACATTGAAAGCCGCAGCAAGGGCCGGTCGGGATTACAGATCCAGACGACAGATGTTGAAACTAGGGAAGACCTGATGCAGCCACCTGAGCGGGCTGGGTTGCAGGATCCGGTCGGATATCATACCAACCCTCCGCCCGTGGGGCGGCCAGTCCGAGTGTATGCGGATGGTGTCTTTGACTTGTTTCACGTGGGGTATGTTGTCCGGTCGATTTTCCAATTTTGGAATGATGCTAATTGGGTTTCTTGCGTAACAGCCACATGCGTCAACTTGAACAGGCGAAGAAGGCCTTCCCGGACGTGCATCTGATGGTCGGTGTGACTGGAGATGAGGAGACTCATAATCGGAAGGGCCTCACTGTCCTGAGCGGGGCGGAGCGCGCAGAAAGTGTTCGTCATTGTAAATGGGTAGACGAAGTGATCCCCAACTGTCCTTGGGTGGTCACTCCCGAGTTTATTGAGGAGCACATGATTGACTACGTTGCGCATGATGACCTGCCCTACGGTGCAGCCGAGGGAGATGATATCTATGCTCCGATCAAGGCTCAAGGCAAGTTTTTGGTTACCCAGAGGACGGAGGGTGTCAGCACTACGGGAATCATCACTAGGTTAGTTTCCCATGACTCTTATTGTTTGCATTGCGCCGAAGGCTGACAGTTGCAGAATTGTCCGCGATTACGACCAGTACATCTCCCGCCAATTCAAGCGAGGCGCTTCGAGACAGGAGTTGAACGTGTCATGGCTGAAGAAGAACGAATTGGAAATCAAGCGACATGTAGCGGAGATTCGGGACAATATTCGGAACAACTGGACAAGCACGGGCCAAGAGCTTGGCCGAGAATTACGACAACTCTGGCAGAACAGCCGGCCTGGCAGCCCAGCTCCGAGCGCGAGGAACAGTGTTGACATGGGCAGTACACGCGGAAATGTTGTCAGCCCAACCACTGGTACCATGAAGACCCATCTGTCACGAGTGGAGTCAATGGGTCGCCCTGAAAGCCCCATTGGAAATGGACGGAATGAAGACTTTGCAACTGGATACAGCTTGGGATTAATTGGAGGTGTAAGGGCATGGGTAAGGAGATCCTTTCCAGAGAATGGAGCTGCCATCGACTGACAAACGCACAGATGCGCAGCCGTCGGTCACTCTTAGAAAGTCGCGCTCCTTCACCAACCAGCGAAGAAGAGCATGAGTCCGAACAGGAACGCAGCAACGGCCATGTTGAACCATCGAAAGCGCAAGCCAGTGCAGTGACAAATTAAACCAAAGGACATACATAGTGTAACCTTATCAGGTTGCTTTAGCCCTATTCTCAATTGTCTGCTGTCTGTCTGTCAAGAGTATCAGAGGACTGCCGCTTTTCATGTCTCACTAAGCAAGTGATCTAAACACAAGACAAAAAAAATTTCAAAACAAAACGAAACAAGAACAAAAGCAAGAACAAAATAATTGACAGTTTGACATTTATCTCATGGTAATTTGGAAAAGCAAAGGAAACAAGGACGAGAAAAAGAGACATCAAACCAACCAATATCTACTGCTCTTTTTCTCCTTCCATTATCAAATGATCTTACATCAGATGGGTTGATACGAGATAATGTTTTCTTATCGATACTTTTTCTTATCTTCTGGTTGATATTATTATTATGGCATTTGCCAACAGAATCATTTCTTCTGGCGGGTGGAAGAAAGAGATCGCATGCCTCCGATTTTGGGTTGAATTGTATGGAAATCAAGGGAACGGCCAAGGGCTCATGCGTCGTTGTGGTTTTTTTTTATCTGCTGTTGCTTTTTTAATCTGTACTTGTGTCAAATTTGTGAGGGCTGGAGGTTTTACTACTCCTTTTCTTTCCCTCATTCCTTCTGATTGCAGGATACTATCTTTAATAGGTTGCCTTGATCTGTAGATAGATTTAGATAGATATCTGATGGAATCAATCAGGGCGTTCTGTGGGTTGACCACTTTGATTCAGAGCCAGGATCCTTCTCTACGAGGTTGTACCCGGTGCACTGTTACTGGGCAAGAATGGTGGGCTAGACACCTGCGGAGTATATACGAGAAGATGAAGATATTCGGATAAAGGATTGATCGAGACAAATTGATGAACTTGTTTATTCATCTAATCTACCAGATGCAGAAACAAAGCAAGAAATGAGACAATAAAATGAAAATAAAAAAGTCTCTTCCAGGTATCAAAATGCCAGGACACATGGACAACCAGGAAGTATAGAGAGGTTCGAGAAGAAGTAAAAAGAAAAAGATAAAAGACAAGTAAAAGGATAAAATGGGGTATCTCTTTCCAAATTGCAATGGCTCCCTTGTTTTGCATTTTCTTCCCCCTCCCCTTTCGCCTTTTGCAGGTCTTTTTATACTCTGCAATATTTTTGTAGCGGTCAACATAGGGGGGAAATACATCGATCAAGCTGCTGTGATAGCAAGTCGCGGCCGCGTTTTCCTCTCCAGGACGTCATGCACTTCCTCCTCCAAGCCACAGGCCATCCTCGTCTGGAGAGTTGGAATAATGGGTATCTGACCATGCGGCGAACACATGATCTCACGCAGAGCGTCACGCAAAGCCACAGCATCCCGACACAGGTCCTGTTCCATCACTCTCTTGGCGTAAGCATCACAACGGGCGGTGATACCCAATTCGAACGATTTGAGACCCCGCACACATAACATCGGGGAAACCCAGGACTCATCGACCGCCAGACGAAAGCGTTTGCTGCCCAGAATTCCACCATTAGCGTTCCCGCTGAAGCGGCCGAGATCCAGACTGAGATGCAGCTGCTCGAGGCCGCGGAGGGCGGCGATCCGGGTCCAGAACAGAGCCCAGAGGCGATCGTTGTGGGTGTGGGAATAGATGGAGGATTTGTGCTCTTGTCCGGCCATCGGCTGCCAGATGGGCATCCATTGGACAGTGAGAC
This sequence comes from Aspergillus alliaceus, assembly GCF_009176365.1. Taxonomy (NCBI): domain Eukaryota; kingdom Fungi; phylum Ascomycota; class Eurotiomycetes; order Eurotiales; family Aspergillaceae; genus Aspergillus; species Aspergillus alliaceus. The sequence continues at coordinate 163,790 of NW_022474737.1, forward strand.
GTTTGATCGCGCGGAGACGATCTGGACAGACAGTCAGAGAGAAGGCGATGAAGGTGTGAAGGTCGTCTACGTCGAAGACGGCGTGAGAATAGAGGATGTCGGCCGCTTCAGCATAGATGGCGCGGCAGGTGCGCAGCAATGCCACGGACGAGTTGCTCAGGAACTCGGGGAGGGAAGTGTGGGTGTGTGGGTACAGCATGCTGTCAGAGTGGCCTGGCATGCGGTTCTCCTGGGCCCGCCAGCGGGCGGGAGTAACGGGGCAGCAGCTGCGGTTGCGGTCGAGAGACGAAGAAAGATTTTTACACCGGACATGGCGGATCTTGTCCTTCAACTGAACTAAATGGACGGCCTCGTCGCCGAAGGCATAATTGTAGATCATAAGACGGATCTCAGCGGGCAGCTTGCGGAACAATAAGCTGTTGGATTGGGATGCCATGGGTCGGGCATACGGGTCGACTGGTTTGGAGGAGGCATTGGAGGAAAGATCAACGGAGGGGGCACAGATCTTGCGTTCCTGGATCAGATCACGAACCGTCTCTTGCCATCTTCGTCCGGTGGAGTAGTAGTGAAAGATGGAGTAGGGATCTCGTAGTAGCCAGGCATCGAAGTGACGCATTGTTCGAGCAGATGTTGATGCTTTACTTGAGATAATTTACCTCAAGAGGTTAGCTCTCAATTTAGCAATCTATATAAGAGAGTGGGAGGTTAGGAGGATTATAATGAGCCGGGAAAGATTAACAATTTAGAAGATGGATGTATAATTGAGAAAAATGTATATGTCTGTCTGTCTGTATATATATATATATATAGGTATATTTGTATGCATAGAGAGAAGCCTGGCCGGTAGAGAGGGGTGGGGAGGAGAAAAGGACGGAGTAACAGTGGAGAACCGTTAGAGTCGACTAGTAGTATGGATATATATATATACATTTAAGAGGTACTGTACCTAAAACTTCTGTCGAATCAACGCCACTGCAAGAATGGGTTCATTCCACCAATGATGTGTCTCGGGAAGTGCCGCAGCCGTCGGGACTTTTCGGTGGCAGTTTTGTAACCCTATGACGTGTTGGCTTGTTTTTTTTTTACCCCTTCCGCTTTCATTTGCTAAATTGATATTGAAAAAATATATATATATATATATACGTAGTATACTGTGATGCTCGGATTATATGAAGGATCAAAGGATATAGAATCTATACATATAGACGCTGATATATGGCGAGACCCTACGGAACCAGAGAGAAAGGGGAAAAATAAAAAAAAAAAGGAACCAAGGTACCCCAGGGGCAAAAACTACGGAGCACTGTTCTCCAGGAAAGCACGGACCAACACCACTTGTCGGGATCTCCACGCACTGCCTGCAACTTGACCTAAGCGCGCTTTTCTTTCCACCTTGAATTCTTCTACTATGTTTACAATCGCAGACACAACCACAACCTATGATTCAATTTAGTTCAAATAGATCAATCATGTCCATCTACGAGAGTAGTATATAGTCTACTACAGTAGTATATATCAAAATCAAATTTACTAGGAAATTCGCGCTGTTGTCGCAGAGAAGGAATCTTCGCTTGCTGTCAAATCCCTCAGATCGTCGTGTCTCTTGCCTCGTCGGCTCCATCATGCATTAGTCGTTTTTTCTTTCTTTTCCCTCCCCCTCGCCCTTACTCCAGGCATTCATTCCTCCGCTCATGCAAGTCGTGACGTCGTCGTGCGACCAATTTCATAACCTTCGTCCTTATTTACTCGGTTTCCTCGTCATCGTCCCTAGCAGCAGCGGGCGCCTCCCGGACGACTGCCACATAGATGGCGCTTCCTAAGATCAGACCGGATCCCATCCAACTCAAGAGAGAAAGGGTGCTCCCCCAAATAACGCGGTCATAAATCAACGCAAAGACCATCTGCATGTAAATCATGGACGTGGCCCGCGATCCGGACGAGCTGTGCGATGATGCCTTAGGCTCATCGCTCTCGTTACCCGTTGATGTGTATGATCTCCTCGGTGGAGGAGCATAGGACAGGCCTGCAGTCAAGAGGAATTGGAGGAGAAACCCACAAACTCCCAAACCCAAGAGCAGGGTCCATTCTAATAGGGTCCCTGGTAGCTCCAGAGCAATGGAAGGCATCGCCAGAATGGCTACGGTCGACACTATGGTCGTGAACAAGGAAAAATAGGTAACCGACACAAGCGGGTGGCAGCGCTGTCCGATCATTCGGATGGACGAGTACGCGCAAGATGCCCCCATGACGCCCATGAGCGCCGTGGCAATAGCCAGGATATGTTGGTATTCGTCTGCAGAATGGGGCTGTTTACCATTGCCCGCCTCGGGGGATGTTGAGAAAACCGAGAGAGGCCGTGCGATCAGCACCACTCCCACTAGCGATACTACGCCGGCAAGTTGTTGCTTGCGGGTGAAAGTTTCGTTGGGGATGAAGAGAGAGCAGGCGTAGCAGGTAAGGATAGGCGCTAAGAAAGTTAACACTGTCGCCTCGGACAGTGGTAGGTATTGGACAGAATAATACAGCCCATAAACGCCAAAAAAGCCACCGGCTGCGCGAAGCAGCAGCAGATGAAGTACAGGGCGGGTGCCCAAGGGATGAGGGACTTTGGTATACCACATGTACAGATAACTGACTACCACCGTGATGGACATGCGGGCGAACAAGATCTGGGATGAGCTTTTAGTATTGGACATATGAGAGTGAAAGAGAGAGAAGGAACCAATAGAACCCCTCAAAGCTGGCCCTAAAGTCAAATCATCATACCTGAAAGGGATGAAATCCTTCCCCATTTCTCCCTTTGATCTCCAGAATTTGAGTCATGACATTCATGGAAGCGCCGAAGAACTGCGCCAGCAGGACAAGGATCATCCCCTTACCCTGGAGCCAGAGTTCGCGCCCTGAATCCTGCACCGTTTTCCACCATGATGACGTTGATGGTGATACCGGTGGGTTCGATCCCAGTAAGGGGGTCCGCTCATCTACATGGGCGTTGACTGGGCGCGGTTTTCTCCAACAAAACAGCGCAGAAAATGGGCTATTGGTGTCGGCTTTGGCTGTCGATTCTGAGCCGATGGGAGGTCGATTACCATCCTGACTGGTTGACGAAGACCGCGTCATATTAGGCGTGGACCGATATGTGACTCCTTTCCTTGGGTCCCAGGTAAAGATCTAGAAGTAGAAGAGGAGGAAGTCCAAAACAAATGTAGGTAGACTTGAGAATAGTAGATCATGCGAAAGATTAACTTCAAAGACTAATGGAAGTTCAATTGTCAGCTGAACCCTTTCAGAAGCTGCACAGCAAGAGAGAAAAAGAGAAATAGCAAAAGAAAAAAGAAACAAAACTTTTTTGTTCAATGTGCAGCAGCCGTGTGACTTTAGAGCGCTATCGGCGTCAAATAAGGTCCAAATAAAAACGTGGGTGGATCGCCTTAAAAGACCCACTTTGTTGATATTAATTGAATTTCATATTGAGAAAATCATGGCTAGTATAAACAACAAACTACTAGTATTAAAATATTAAATAATTCAGGACGGAAAAAGAAAAGCTAATTTATTCAACTCTTTTATTTTCTTTCTTTCTATTTTTTTCTACTTTCATCTTATTAAGTAAATTGCAAGCCTTTTGCATTTAATATCAAGGATTAGTCCATGATGGGATGCCCCCCCTTTCGTCGCACAACTAATCCGTTTCCTTTTCCTTTTCCGTTTTCTCCTGTTGTATATATATCTATATCTATATCTATATCTATATTAGTGTATTTATCTTATACCTTTATATGTGAAATGAGGGCTGCATGTACGTTATATGGTTACATCACTATATACAAAAGGACACGATCTTTAATTGGTTCCCTCAGCCTTTAGTGTTGTGGAGGGTTCCTATTACCTAACATGCTGTGCCCCTGGGGAAAGTTTCAAGCCGACGGTTCTGACAATAATGGCTTCACTTACCCTGCTTGGCTCATGGAGACATTTGCGGAGTGACCATTGTGTGGGTTGTAGGGTTATATCTGTCTATCAATAGAAGGCAGTAGGGCAAGGAGTAACAAATACATTGATATGAGTTAGTACGATCAACGGACTCGGTTTTATACAAAGGTAAATGTATCGCCTCCCGTTTCGCGCAGCATGTTGCCGACTCGTTTGGTTCCAACGATCCTCTCCAATTTTAGTGCATCCCACTTGGAGAACAGGGCACGTACGCCTCCCTCGGCCGCCTGATCAATCGCCGCTGGATCTATTCCCAAAAATCCAACAATTTCGCCCCAGAAAGTCGGGTTTTCTGGTACTCCATACATGATGATCCGCTTGACTCCTCGGATCTGGTACCGCCGGAAATGATGAAATCTTTCTGTATATAGCAATACCGAGTGCCGGCCATTCATAAAATGCGTGCGGGCACGTGAAATGTCTCGAGTGTCCGAGTATTCCGAGATCGCGCCAAAGGAGACGTTGGTGGTCTGCGCAGAGGTGGCAAAGTAATTTCGTACACGGACGAAATCCAAGTACGATGGAATGAAGATTAAGATCCCACCACTATTGGTATTCCGACCAGACGTGATATTGCGGACTAAGGATGATAATACCGTGGTGGTGAAGTGTTTGAATCGCGCATCTGGGTCTTTCGCCGGCGAGAGAGTATCGAACCGGGAGAAGGTCTGCTTCACAGATACGGGAAGTGGGATCTCAGAGATCGCCCCGGCATAGGCTGGTATTATTTTGACCTTGCCGGAGACGTTTTGCATATGCGTAGAAAAGATCGAGTTTATCTCTGGGGTAATAAATGAAGCTAGTATGATCATTTGGCGGACATATCGTGCGTTGTTGTCCAAGTACCATGTCCGCACGCGGCTAAAGTCACAGCCGTGCGCCTCCCTCGGCTGAAGGTTAAGATGCTTGAAGATATAGTCGACGTGGTCCCAATTCTGCATGAGAAGCGCATCGGCATGATCTGCTATAACGACCTCTATGGAAGATAAAAAGTCATGATCACGTTTCTTTGCGCTATATGAAGTTAGCATGAAGTTCGAGCTTCTAGCGCATTGGGAAACCTACTCTGCTTGGTCCATAATTGTGCGCAACCCCAGTGGACTGGCAAGGATCACATCTGAAGCGTAGAACTGTGAAAAGAACTTGACAGATTTCCTCGTGAATTTGAGGCCCAGCCGGAACATGTCGTCATCATTTCCACCGAACAATTCTCGAAAGTCCTCGGGTTTGCTCTCCCAGGACCGGTCATCTGTTGCAGAGAAGGTATCCGTGAACCGCTTTTTGTTCTCTTGCTGTTCAGGTTGGAAGAGCTGGGTGATGGACTCTACTACTCGTACACAAGCTTGTTTGGTCGGGAGGAGGTACAGCACCTTAGGCCGGGTGAAACCTTGATCGCGCAAGTCGAGGTCGACGTCTTGTTCCTTTGCGACACGAGCGTTGTTCTTAAGCACACGGTCTCGGGTCTTCAACACATGGTTGACAGCATGAACAGCCAGAAGGTCCCGCAGCTGAGCCGAGTTGTATGTTGTTCTGGCGCCATATAAGACGTCTTGGTAATCAAAGATATAGGGAGCCAGGTGTTGGGCATAGTCGTCGATCTGAGGGATATGCTCCATGGCGGGCGCTTTCAACTTCTTCTTGAGCTGTAATATGATAAGTAACATTCCGCATATCAACTGTTCGCAGGACAGCCATTTCCTACCTTTAAACTCGTGATAGTCTTCAGGGTAGGCAGAAACGACGATTCGCTTCCAGTATCCGGTACAGCGCGGACTAATTTCAAGTCTTCGGAGAGCTCTCTCTTCATAGATTTCCACCTTTTCTCCCCTACAGCCGTAATTTGTCGAGAAAGTTCGTCTTCTTTTAGAGCCGCGAAATGCGCTTCGAAGGGGTCACTGTCTGCTAGTTGTTAGTAAGTAGATCGAACCCATCGCGATATCCCGGAAAGCTTCACCATCTTCATCATCACTGTCTGCTTGACCATCAACATCTGCCACATTTACGCGATCTTCGTCCTCTTCGCCCTCTTCATCGGAAGGATCCTGCTGCTCGTCTTCCAATAATTCCTCGTCCTCCTCTCCGATTGCGGTTGCAACAATGTGTTTCCGAGTCGCCTCTCTTTTATCATCCTTCTGTTCAGTCTTTCTCTTTTTTCGTGCCGGTCCCTTAGAGTCAGCGGTTGTATTGAGTAACTGAAGTAATTCGTTATATGGGCGTGACGACTTTTCGTCTTCTTTGTCCTCCTCGCTGTCTGACGATGCCTTGTCTATAGGTTCTCCGTAGTCCATTTCATCACCAAGATGGTCTTCAAATTGGCTATCCTCCCCACTAGAAGAATCTTCCGCCCTGAGTGAACTGGTTAGCTAGGCCCAGAGACCTAACGGGAGAAGCTCACTCTATCTCATCTACTCGTGACGTTGTGAAGGCGTTTCTCTTCTTTACGGTGGCATTGGCACGGCCACCACGGCCACCACGGCCTCCGCGACCTCTGGAACCTCTATTTCGAGGGGGAACCATTTGGGTAAAGATTCAATGTACCTAGAAGGGGTTGTGTTCTAGCTCTTAAGTCGCCGAACTTATTTTTTTTCCTTGGGGTGGTTTTTTTACTTTTCTTTTTGGGGTGGAAATGCTTATCTTATCTTAGCGCGAAATTCCATTTGCGCACACACAATTTGAGCCTCGCAGAACCTCCGTCGGCGCAGAGTCTAGCGGGCGGAAGAACTAATAAAAAAGAGTGCTACTCTCTACCACGCTGAGGAAGATACCAAGTGAAGAGTTGTGTGAGAGAGAAAAGCCATCTGCGCATCTTATATTTTCTATCCATCATGGCTGAAACTGATTCTTACCTTCATCTTGCTCGCCCTCTGGGCCCGGTGGCAGTGGGGTCTGCACCGACTACCGCCCCTCTGAATGTTGTCATTCATCCTCAGGTACGTTTGCTATATCAGGGCTGATAGCTAAAGGACGACGTTATTGATACATCTGGCAGGCACTCTTCTCGATCCTTGATCATTCCCTTCGTCGCAATGCCGACCAGGAACGTGTCATCGGAACCCTGCTAGGAACCAGGTCAGAGGATGGAACTGAAGTGGAAATTCGCACGACTTTCGCTGTTGGACACACCGAGACGACGGACCAGGTTGAGGTCGACATGGAATACCAAAAGCAAATGCTTGCATTGCATCTCAAGGCAAACCCTAAGGAAGTCCTGGTCGGTTGGTACGCCACTTCGTCCGAGTTGAACACCTTCTCCGCTTTGATCCAGAACTTCTACAGCGGCCAGGGTGATGGAACTTTCCCTCACCCCGCCGTCCACTTGACTGTCTCTACCGAACCTGGCAAAGATGTTGAGACTCGTGCCTACATTTCTGCTCCTGTTGGTGTGACTGCAGAGAGAGCCGCCGACAGCGCTGCCTTCATCCCCGTCCCTTACGAGATCCGCTATGGTGAGACCGAAAAGAGTGGCCTGGAGTCTATTGCTGCCGCTCGCGATTCTGAAAACCGTGCCGCAAACATCTTTACTGATATTGAGGCTCTCGAGCGTGCGATCGAGGAGGTTCTTGGTATGATCGACCGTGTTTCTCGATATGTCGAGTCTGTTATCGATGAGGAGGCTCCCGCGTCGACAGCATTAGGCCAGTTCCTTCTCAACGCTCTCGCCTTGGCACCGAAGGTTGAGCCCGCTGATATTGAGCGGGATTTGTATGTTTTCCCCTTTCTTATTAACCTCAATCCTATGCCCTGCTGGGGCTGGGTAATGCATCCCTGAATGCTAACGAATCATACAGCAACAACCACATCCAGGACGTACTGGTTGTCTCCTACTTGGCCAACACCATCCGTACACAGATGGAACTGTCCAACCGCCTAGCAACCGCTCAGCTCACTCTTGGCGGCGAGTCCGGCCATGCAGAGTCCGGTCAACGCGGAGGCCAGAGGGGCGGCAAAGGAGGCCGTGGAGGGCAGCAGCGGACTCAAGACCGGGGTGGAGAGGAGGCTCGCGCGTAAAGAGGGAAAAACAAAATAAATGACCATCTATAAAGACACAGTTCTTTTCTCTTGACATCTCTTGTCCCATCCATTTTTCTTCTCGCATCTATTTTCCCACCACTCTGTTTACCCCAATCTTTCCTTGATATGTGTCTAGGGTTCTATCTCGTCCAGGGTTATCTTTCTTGTGGAAAAAGCTTGTTTTCAGTTCTGCTCCCATTGTCTCTCTGCTGTGGCATTACAATCTCGGCTGCCGGGGGCATTATCAAATCAAATTGGCGAGCGAAAGCAAAAGGCCAAAAAAAAGAAAAAGAAAAAAAGGAACCAGAAGAGCATGGCGTACGGGAGTCAATCTGGCTTTGTTCAGAGTGATTAAAGAGGGAGTTGTGCAAGTTGGGAAGAGTAAGGGCTTGAGACCCTTTATGACAGGGGCCTCTTTACTTTGATGATATAGTGTAGACTTGATGGTTACGAAGCTGCTTTTCATAGCGGCGTGTTAATCATGATGAATGGATATATGTACTGAAGCAACGAGTATCTGCACTTCTAGCTGATAAAATGACAAATCATGAGCATTGGTTTTATCTTGATTGCACTTAGCTCGTGAAACTTACCTGGTATAAGAAGCCTTGCCTTTCAATCCCAAGTTTAGGAAGGAGCCCGGATCAATTTCCCAATAACGCCCTGCCCTGACACAAGTGGTATCCTAAATTTGTTTAAAAGCCGTGACCGGAACTAGAACGCCTGAGAAGTAAAAGAAATTGGAGAGCAGAAAGATATCGAAAATAGTTGAGAGACATCGGTTACCAACTTAACCGGTCTTCCTCTTCTTCGAAACAGTCGTATCTTCCGTAGCATCTGAATCTCTTCTAGCAGTTCTCTTTCCTTTTCCCTTGCTCTTCTTGCTATCGGCACCATCGCCCAGGTCCTCAAGCTCCTTCTTGCTAGCATCCTTCAAGTTTCCAACCTGGTCATCATTCTGATCGAACGCCTTTCGAGCCTCTTTCAATTCACGCTCCATACGCAAGAGCTCCTGGACACGACCGAGTTTATTAGGATCGCGGCGCAGCGCAAACCGGAAGTCATCAACCTTGATCTTCTGACGGCGCGAGTAGGCGGCATACTGAGCTGCGCCGTGGCACATCTCCAGAACAAAGTCGGTAACAATCTCATCGAGTACACGGACCGTTTCAGGAAGGGGCTCCGAAGGGAAAGATGGGTGCGGGCTTGGGTCACCATATGCTAGAAGGAGGAGGCGCACTATCAATTCGAGGCATGTAATGTGAGCAACGAGATTATAACGAAGGAAGGACCAGAGGGTTTACATTCGGCGGCAAAGTTCATCTGGCCCTTGTGCCTAGCGGCACGGGCTCTTGGTTCGGCCATGGCGGAAGAGTGCTTCTTGCCTTAGAAATGGCTTGCGGGGTAGGATCCTCGTTCTTCGCAATGTTCGGTTTGAATGCAGGGCGATAACCGGCGCGGATTAGAGCTGTCTCCTGAGGATTAAATGGCCAAGGTGGAGCAAGTTGGCTCGGCACATGGCCAGAGCTGGGTTGTCGGGGTGAAGCGGATGGGCTGGACGATGACGAAGAGGCAGAAGCGATTGGCCGAGTTCTTGCTGTTGGAGCTGTTGGAGGCTGCACATTGGGGAGGTGACCTGGGCGGTGAGAGTGGTTGGCGGATATTATGGGCAGAATCTCGGATTCACAGGACGGAACTTGGAGACAGATATCTTTAGACTTCATTGAGTTTGGGTTGGAGATTTGAGGTTAAAGAGTAGAACAGTTTCTGAACGGGAAATCCAAGCAAAATGGTGAGTGAATTCACTGTGAATATTGCCTACCTCTCTAGACGGTGCCCACTATCTAAGCCCTGCCACAGGCTCGACGTTGATAAGATGACAACCAGCTAACAGAGATACGTGTGGTAGTCTGCCTTATTCAATTTTCAATCACTACTTCTAGTGATCTTGCTCATCATCTGCACAAGTACTTATGCTCACTCCATAATGCCCGGAATCATGGACCGAAATCAGCACGGGTAGGTGCTACTTTCTGTTTTCCTTTGTGATGTCAATGAAAGAGATGAGACTCATGCCCTCCTCATTCGAAGTTTCTTCGGGATATTTTGGAAATGTGCTCGAATCGGCGAACGGCTGAGTCCGTACGTCAGTATCTGCTGCATCTTGATGGCTGTGAGTATTGTATGCATGGTGGGAGGAAAAACCAGCGAGACTAATGATACTGAGTAGGTCTCAATCTTCTTTGGGGGTTAAATGAATTCTTTCACAGTTTACCGGATCTTTTTCTTCCCTTCTAAATAATTCTCATATCAATTCATAAATGAAGATAGCATGGTTCTTTTACCAGCGATCGGCATTACGTAATTTCTCATGTTGGTTTGTACATAAAATTATATTGCAGTGAGTTCTCATGGTTATTTACACATGTTATTGTACAAAAGCGATAATCTACAGCATTGAGATCCTGATATATATCATGCACCTGTGCTCTGTATAACCCCTGAAAATGACAACCTTTTTCACGAACCCACGCCCCAGATGCAAGAAAATAGTAAGGTGGTAGAAAAGAAATGATTCAGGGTATCTTAACGGGTAGACTCCTTTTTCTCGCAAAGACGCCGCAAGCCTTGCTCTAGTAGAAGCTCATCTTCATCTAGTTCGTTCTCCTCTAGAGGCCTCTGGCCCAGGGAGGTCACCATATCGTGGCGAGCATCAGTCACCTTATCCAATTCTTCTACCGCAATCCATAAGCGCTCCGGATCCTGAAGGTAGCGGAGGCATTTCATTGTATATGAATCCATGGAATAGCCCTGATCCTCCATAGCCTTGATTGACTTTGCAACTTCAGGAATATTTTGGGCGTTTGCATAGGTATTGATGATCGTATTCCAGGTAACTTTGTTGTACTCAACTCCGTGTTTGACCATCATATCTCGGACTTTCTCCGCGGCAAGCGGCTGTTTGTTGAAGGTGAAGGCGCTCATTAAGATCGTCCAAGTCCGAACTGACGGCTTAGCATGGACAAGAGTCCCGTCTTCAAGTTCCTCCTCTTCATTGGAGGAGTGCAACATATCCTCCACTAGTCGCACGGCCGGTCGTAGCCCGCGAGGGTCATCCCGAAAAGCAACCAGGAATTCATTGTAAGTATGGTCGGTGGAGGCCAACGGAGCTATAACTGGGTGAGCTTGTGACACTAGGGCTCTGAATTTGGTGTAAACGCGTTGAGTGTGGGATATGCGTTTCTGGCACCGCAGATAGGTCGCGACCATGAGGTACAGAGCAATGATAGATGGCTGGGCGTTGTCGCCTCCTGGGGGAGGAGTGTATTCAGGTGGAATGATAGAGAGGTCCTTCAATGGCGTGATATCATACAACTGGTTATACATATCCAGAAGTGAGTAAAAGACGCCACTGGGATCGTCATCTGGATCATGATGCTTGGCGTTGAAAGTGAAATGAGCGTGGAAGATTTTGCTCGCAATAAATTGGTTTTTCTCAAGATTGCGCGTTCTAATATCCTGTATCAGCGACTGAACACGCTCCCGATCCCCCCGAGCCACGGCATCGCTAAGTAATGTTAAATAAGTGAATGAATCAGGCTCGAAGCTCTGCCTTTTCATGAAACGAAACATGTCGAATCCCACCTGCGGATCTCCGGTCTTAAAAGCATTGGATAGAACTATGTTCATCATGTCACGATCTGGTCGCACTCCCATGTTGAGTAGTTTCGGTAAAATATAGAAATTGCGCCCGTCCGGAGTATCCCGAACAGAGTCGAGTAGTAGAAGCTTGCAACAGTGACGCATAACTCCTATAGAATGCATCAGAAAATTTTCCTGCTCTCGGTTCCGCACCTGCTCGAGCGCATCTAGCGATTTAGGGACATCTCCAAATTCTGTAAACCGACGCATGAAGCAAAGCAACGTCTCGGATACTATGTAATTCTTCCTTCTGCCCACAGTTGCCCAGGCATAGTAGACTTCATCTAAACCAGCTTTTCGCAAGTAGAGCCGAACACCTTTTTGATATAGGTTCAGAACAGGCCAACTGCTTGGGTCTAAGCAACTAAGTAAAAGAGAAACATATGTATGGTCTCCCTTTTTCCAGTGCTGCAATTTGCCACCATGCAGCTTATCCAGGAAGAGAAAGCATTCCGAAACCATGACAAACAAAGGCATATCCGCACTCTGACAGGTAACGAGGAGAAATTCCAAGGCCAAATCTGGGGAATTTTGTAACAGCCATAATGATAGTCGCTTCCAGTGTGAAGCCTTGGCAGGTTTGTCTAATACCTCCCAAACCCCACGGAAACTACCCTGGCAGTCTGTTTTGATTTTTTCGAGGAGATTCAGATCATCATCATTCAGCATCAAAGACGGCGGGAATTCTTGTACATCTGTATTGTTCAACACAGCCTGATATAATTTAGCACAGGCGAGTTTCCATGCGTGAATTTCTTCGCGGTCGTAGTGTAGAGACCTCAATCTCATACTCTCCATAAAATCGAACGTCTCCTGGCTCACATATCTCGTACTGTATTTATATTTTATCTGTCCGTTCACCAATGAAGGGGTACGGAAGGTACTCTTATACTCTCGATTGACAGGGCGCATGTCGTTCAAAGATGTCGATACGGGTGGGAGAAGAATGTCATATGGATCAGAGTCCCCTGCGATATCGCTTTGATATATCTGAACCAGAGATGAGTCGGCTACATCTTGAAGGCCCTGTGGCTGATCCTCAATATGGTTGTCCCTTGTTTCTTGAATAGAAACTGGACTAGAAGCAGGTTGAGAGGAAGGTGTGTTCAGATCATTGCCTACAGTGTCATACGCACAGGGCTGTGTGATATTCGATCTAGACACATAATTCGTGACATGTCTTGCCGCTGGAAGGTTCGCAGTCCGCCGATACCAGTGTCCTAAACGCAGCCTATAATGCGGAACACGGCACGGTAGTCCGGCGCTGAAGCGGGAACGCAGGAGGTGATGTGGACAAAATGACATTCAGGATTTCGTGGTCTCGTGCATTGAACATAGATGCTAGTAGATTAGCAGTAGAAGCGATCTGTGGAGCGAAGCGAGATGTCGGACACTTCATGGGAAGAAACCATTTTTCCGATTTTATCGCGGCCGCCCTATTTTGCTCCATTTATCTGTGGCTCATGCTCCCGGAGTGTGGCGCACCGCCTCCGATACCAGTAACAGGAAAGATTTATCTTAAAATTGTCTCATTTATATCTTCAACCTTGAACCAGGGGAGCCCATTATTTCCTCCCAACTGACATTCTCTTTTCATTAAACTATCTGTCTATTGGCAAAAAAAGTCTTCCCAAATATGTCGTCCAACCACGCCACTCTCGATGCGGCGGCAGCAGAACGCAAAGCCCGCCTCGCAAAGCTCGCCGCGCTCAAAAGGAAACAGCCAGAGCCAGAGCCCCTAACAGAATCTCATACCCAAGACGACGAGCCGAAAGATGCTTTCCCCAATGTTACTACCAAATATCTCTCCGGAAGGAACTATGATGCCGAAACTCGTGGCCCGAAGTTAGGCTTTGATCAGGCCCCCGCAGACGGACAGATAACTGTGGAAGCACAAGCTGCCGAGATCGCTAAGGCCACTGCAGAACGAGCTAAGAAGGATGAAGAGGCGGATCAACCAATTGATCTTTTCAAGCTTCAACCGAAGAAGCCCAATTGGGATTTAAAACGGGATTTAGACGAGAAACTGAATACTTTGAACGTGAGGACACAAAACGCAATAGCAAGGCTGGTGCGACAGAGGATAGAAAACGCACATGTGGCTAAGGACAAAGGCACGGGTTCCACTACAGAACAGAACGGAGAGGATGTAGGTATAGAGGGTGAACTGTTGGTCGAAGGAATACGTGTACGCGAGAGAGAAAATGAAAATGAACGGCGGGAAATGGAGGATGACGACCTGGCATAATTTTGATACCCTAGAAAAGGTGTGATTATAAGTAATTTACTAACGATCTTTTGTTCCTTCTAAATCTGGCTTTAAGGCGCTCGTTGTTGGGGTCTGGAAATACGAATCGAAAAGGCGTCGAGGGCATTTTGCGGTCTATTACTATATGGGCACCGATACCAACTTATATATGATTCATATTAGTATAATACAGTATCGTGGTGATAGGAGCCTTTTTTGTTCTTTTTTTTTTTCTTTCTTTTTGCCTTTGCCGATTTCTCATATGCTCTAACGGCCGATATTCATGGCCTGGGTCAATGCAAGGCGTTTACTGTATGGGCTGAGACTTCGCTCTCTCCGAGGCGGAGGTGCAGGCTGGTTTTGACCGCGTCCAGACTGTCCATTACCGGCTCGACTGTGTCGTCCATCGGAATGGCCTGAATGACTGGGAGCGTCTCTCGGAGGTCTTCCAGGGCGGTTCAGGTTATGCATTGTATCTGGCGTTACGGACCGTCTCGCTCTTGCGACTCGACTCTGGTTAAAGCTCCGGCTTCGAGTCCTACCTCTTCGGCTGCCACCTCTTGACAGGTTTCTAGCTCGCCCTCGCTCCTCGGGGCTAGACTCTCGACGCCTCCGTCTGGTGTTCCTGTCACCTACCCATTCACGTGATCTAGAGCGAGCGCGGTCTCTTTCGTCATATGAATGAGAATGGACAGAATGACCAGAAGACGAATCGCTGTATTGTCTCTTTCTCAACTTTGCATTATGAGAGGTGGTTGACTTCGTCCCATCTAAGTCACCTCTTGTAGCGTACCCTCTACGGCGAGGTGGGGACTGTGAATGAGACTGGCTGGTAGATATCGTAGACACCGAGCTCACAGAATGCGAAGACGCTGATCTAGCCCTCTTTGATGTCTTGCCTGGATTATCAAGAGGGTCTGATTCATCTATGTCTCTTTTACGGCCCCTCTCTTCTTCTCGTTTTGCCAGAAGGTCATCGGCCACACCTTCCCTGGGAAGAATTCAGTCTATTGGACAAATATGCATTATGTATCTCCAGTGCTTACGAGCCCAATAGATAATTCGGAACGTCCGTTGAAAGCTGCGGTCGTAATTTCGGGTTCTGTAACTGCTGTGTACGCGAAGGGCGATATTGGTATGGCCGTTCCTGAGCGGTAACTGTACATTCATAGCTATAGTGCCGTACAAAAGGTCAGCTACTTGCGATGCGATCGGAGGAAGGCACATATCTCGTTTCAAGCATTTCTGACAGAGAGTGCTGGCAGTAGCCTTGGAAGGGCCTCTAAGGCCGGGCGCATTCCGGTAACGATTCATCGAGCCCTATGTGTATACTGGGAACAAAATTTGCAGCACAAAAGTTCAAACCCGCTTCGGCTCAACTTGTAGAACCGATATAAAACCCGACTTCTATGAATATCAAACCTCTCACTGTCGCGGCTGTTGAGGCAAACTGTGGGTCAGGCCGAGATCGTTAAACGCGCGGCTAATCTCCCACCAGCAGAACAAGCGAAACCAAACCCGATCAGTTCTGTTTCGTTCCTTCTCAGCCCAAAAGAACGAAAAAAGACCACCATCATCGATCTCCACCTACAAGCGCTACTTGGACCAGAACCAGAGTCGTATTTTCCAATACGACTCCTTCCAGTTCGGCTGGAACCAAATTTCTTGAAATTTTTCATCTTTTTGTTTGAATTTACTGAGTAGGAGGAACCCCATTCCCCTCTTTATAAAACAATAAATGGGAAAAACCATGAACAAGTCGCTCTGACCATCGTGTAAGATCAGTCACCTCTTTTTGGATCTGCCCACTGTTCTTTGACGCCTGTATTCGGTGTTGGACACTTTGCATACTCATCACCACTCCTGGACGGGCGCGGTCCTCTTCGATATACCCATCCTCTGGTCCTAACTTCGAACAGCTTTCCCTATGGCGAATTACGTTTTTAAGAGATATGACGTCGTTCTTTTTGGGCTTGTGTGAAGTGGGATATTTGAGTGGCTTATTGTCGTCTTAAATTTCGGTTTCGTCTTTGAGTGAACCCGCACGTGTGAAGTCCAGCCATTCAATTCTTCTCGTCGGGTTACCTACCATTCTTCAATTCATCTTCGATAGCCACCATTCGAAGGAAGGTCTGAAAAGAAAGTTTCGAAACAGTGCAAGGTGTTGATTGTTAGTTATGGCATCAAAAAGCTCCCCAGAAGGAGAACATTGTCTCTCGTTTGCAAAGGTACGTTGACTTATGACATGAACCACTCTCGCGAAGTAGAGGATGGTGTCGCCCCTTCTGACCTGCGCATAAGATCGCTGCTATGGCCCCATTCTCAAGATTTCAAGTTAACGTAACATCTAACGAAAAGAATGGTTCACAGTCTCCTGAAGAGCCTCTACCCTCAGACTCACAAGGGTCGAAAGGGGTCCTGTCGAGCCAAGTGTTCCCAAATAAGGACGATGAGGTCAGCGCCATCGATAGAAGTCTCGATAGCCTCTCGCGCACCGTACAAGATGTTCATATCACAGAGAAGAAGGGTCAAGAGAGCCTCGACTTTCCCGCTGAAGTCCAAGAAAACGGGTCTCTGAAACGGGAAACTTCATTCGAAGATGATCGTACGCATCTGTCGAACTCGTCAACTAAACCGACAAGTTTCGACTCAAAGAGTATGGCCTCGGTCACTACATTCGCAATGGACGAGAAAGACTCCTTGCGACCTGATGACAGCGCCAGTGTCCAAGCTATTGATGAAGAGGAATCCCTCTCTGGAATAGCATCTGGTGCACCGAACTCGCTGACTGGGTCTGAGTCAGGTGCTCGCGGGTTCAGAGATATACAGAGAGCTCGTGCAGTACTGCACTCCACAGGCCCTATCTTCACTGATGGTAGTCAGCGGCCAAATGGTGCTATAATGCCGGACTCCATGTCCAATAATTTCGTCATCACCAACCAAGAAGCTTTTCGAAGTGGACAGCCCATATCCATGCACCCATTCCCTTTGGAACCGGACGAGAAACTCATTGAGGCAATGAAGTCCCCGAAAGATCGTCTTTTGATATTGCAACTAGAGGAGAAAGTCAGACATTTCATTCAGCATTCTAAGTGAGTTGGCTCGCTATCACTTGGTCTTGTGTCTCGATTTTGCTGACACAGCATCGTAGGGAGCAATCCCTAGAATTACCACCTTCCAATGCCTTCGGGCGACTGCTTGCCCATAAATTGGGCGATTATTACCATCTAACTCATTTCGTGGACAACAATGTCACGTCAGTTCGACTTCATCGGACCCCCTTTACTCGGCTGTAGGACCTCCCTTTGTATGTACGAATAATATAGCCATGCTGACTAGTTTAGGCCTACGCCCCTCTCTACCATACACTCCGCGACAAACAACACCCCCCCGCCCCCTGCTATGCCTGCCATGAAAATCATGCGCCGTACTGATAGTGAACGACCTTCTACCGAAGGAAGCGCGGCGGCGAGCTCCACTTTTGCTTCAAAATCCGGATCAGAAGCTGGCGACAGTGCAAACGATGGCGAGCGTGGCGGCTCTTCAGCGGGAGCTACTCCGGCTAAGGACCGGTTGACACTCACTAGGGAGGAACGGGAGGCCAAGTATCAAGAAGCTCGTGAACGGATTTTCCGTGATTTTCCAGAGGCAAAGTCGTCAGAAAGCACAAATGGTGACCAAGGTACCGACATGTCTCGCTCAAGCTCAACCAATGGACGCAAAAAAGCACAGAGGCAAAAGACACCACACGATGACAGCTTCGAGGTCAGGTCTCAGTTCAATGTTTATTATCCTGGAATGCATTATTCACAAGGCCCCGGGTCCTACACTGCGGCCATGAACGACTCTTCGCTCCCTAGTCAGCCTTGTATGGTGGGACCTGGTGTGAACCCTCCAGGCATGGGTTATACACAAAATGGTCAAAACGGGGCCATGTACCCTAGTCACGTCAACTTAGGCTCCATGCCTCATTATTCAATGCCTGTATCTCCTCAAATGACCCCGAGTGGCCCGTGGCAGAACGCAATGGCACCTCAACAATCTCCCTATTCTGGATATGTCTCTATCAACCAATCACCGGCAATGACGTCCACGAAATCTTCCCCTGCTTTGAATAGTTATCCTGTGCCCAATGCTGTACCGTTTCAGCACACGCCTCCAGGGTGGTCCTCCCCATCATTTCACGGGGGCTACCAACAATCCGCGCATAGGAATCAACCCCCAATGCCCTGGTCAAACTATCCGTCTCAGCCGGTCAACCCTACATCATATCCATATGCTCAATATCCCGGGCAACCTATGAGTACAGGCAATGTGGCTGTTCATCCTTTGGCTGGGAACTTCAATCGATCCCCATTCAACCCCCAGACACGCTCATTTGTACCAGGCGGTACATCCCTGGCACGGCATCCAAGCAAGAGTGGGGGCCATGGTATGAAATCATACCCTACCATGCAAGCTAGTGTTCAGCCCCAGTGGGCTGGGTATCAAGAAACCAACAAGAATCTTGAAGCAGCAGTGGCCGTGGCAACCAACGCTCCTCGTGGGCCATCTGTGGGTGGTAGGGACTCTATCGCAAAATGGGGGACGCCGTCCCATCTTCCACCCAAACCACCGCCGTCCGAAGTTCTTTCCGACTTTGATTTGAAACATCGAACTGGAGCCGCCACTACTCACCTTTACCCGGGAAACCCCCATCCGAACAACAAGAGCGGTCCGCTCGTCGTTTCAGGGGGAGCGAGGGCTAACTAAACGATCTGTTTTATGGCTCTTGATCATGTACAGTTTTTCTGGCGTATTTTACAGGCACACAGTTGATGGGAATCGGCGCGCGAACTCAAAGATAGTGTTATTGTTGGTTCGTGACTATATCTGGCAGATAAAGTGTGCAAGCAAGACTAGTAGGAGGGTGCTGCTATATGCTGTGCTGAAGTGATTTATACGATTACCTACAACTTGCTGCTGTCAAGTGTGCTAAATCTGAGCGGAAAAAGAAGTGTGATGATAGCCAGCCGCCAAGATACATAGATTATTACGTATTCTTTCCATATCGATTCTCCATGTGAGAGTATCGCACGCTTTGGTTATCGGGGAGTGTCTCAGATGTGATGCGTAATGCACCCCTTGTCACGAAACCTAGTATCCAAGATTATTCTGCAGATGTTCTGCGTATTATGCATATGTACCCCTGAATCGGCATATACGCGTTGAAGCAATGCGTGGTTATCAATCGTACCTCCAAGCTGGTTGAAACAGATGCAGTAGATAGACATGCAATGAATCTAGTGGCGAATGGTTGACCGTGAGGGCAGCTAGTACAAGCTGCAAGATCCCAAATAAAATTATGTACAAGAACGGTAAGAATAATTGGATGTACTCCATCTATATAGGCAACCGCCGAATTCGACGATGAGATCCTGCGGGAATCTATTGTTAACGGGTGGCTGGGCATCCAACATATCTAACCCGATAGCCAAGGTCTATGTGCTAGTGAAGATCAATCCCGTCATATACAGCCATAACGATAGAGAAAGCAAGGAGCACACGCGGTTCAGGAAGCCAAATGTGGGCACTCCCCCTTGGCTCGCTGAAAAGCGCCCGCGAACAAATCCTGCATGGCGCAATAGTGGAACAGGATGCCGCCTAGGACGGCGAAATGCCAAATATTGTGGCTTCCACCCACATAGTCAAAGAGACCGGGACGCCAGCGTTCGGGTACCTGAGAAGCGTAGATGCAAGCCCCGACGAAGTACACAAGAATACTCTTCACGACGGGTGCATAGAAGTATAGGCACCAGGCAAGGCCTCGGGTGTAGGTAAGTTGTGCCAGCGGCGCGAAACCCGTCAGAGCAAGTGTCACGTAAAATGCCACACGAGCCCAGGCGAAATCCGCCCGGTTGAAGGTCGGGTGCCAGGGGAGGATAACCCCGCCGATCCCGAGTGACATCGTGAGAAGGATATATGTCCATCGCGATACGGGTTCGCAATAGAAGGCAGTATATTCTGTGGTCACGATCGACGCAGCCACTAGCATCGAAATGCCGGTATAGTCCACACAAGCGAAGCGCTCCATCAGGCCCTGGTTAGCAATGCTGTTCATGGTGTGCCAGAGGGTACTGCAGACCAGACACTTGCATGCAGCGAAGAAGAACACCGCCGCAATCAACACGTCGGTCTTTGTGCTCAAGTGGAAGTTTGGGTTCAGGGGATAGAAGTAAAAGGCGACGGAAAGGACGATGAACAGGCCAATCAGGTGAGACCAGATGTTGACCAGTTCATTCGAGAAGGCAAACATAGACGTGAAGCACTCTACTTTCGAATGCGTGAACCGATATCCTTGCAGAATATGCGGGTTCACCCGCCATGGATGAGGAAGGTCCGCATAGGCAATTAACCGCTTCTCCTGGGCTAACATAATAGCTTCATCGATACTCTCACGAAGGGCATCCTTGGCTTTCCGGGCCCGTTCCATTCCCTCATCGACCACTTCACGGGCGTGGACCAACTTGGAATCAACGGCTTTCCACCCATCGTCCAGGGTGCCGTAGAATCCACGGTCTCGAACCGCATGAGCTCGGGCTTCCAACTCCGTCAAGAACGACTCCATCAAGCGAACTCCTGCTTGTGCTTTTTGCTCCAGGGTCTCTTTAGTCGCGAGGGCATCCTTATAGCCGTCCTCGAGCGTCTCCACCAAGATCTTGGCTCTCTTCTTGCCACCGCCCATGAGTTCCCCGGAGGCATAGGAGCAGGAGTCTCTAACGGCCTCCAGCGTTGCGTATCCTCTGCGCAAGCTGGTATCGATTTGCACCATATGTGATCGGCGATATTGTTCCAGCCAATGCAGTCGTCTCTCTAGTTCGGCCAGGAACAGTTCCACCTAAAGAAGTGTTAGGACATGTGGAGGGCCATTTCAGTTAAGAATTGTTACCCTTAAAAAGACTGCATCAGCATCGTAGTCGCATGAAAGTTTCCTTGCCGCATGGAAAGAATGCCTCCGCCGACGATCTCGGAGCAGGGCTGTCTCCTCAGACGGAGTGGCATAAGCGCTGGAGACCGCAGCTTGATCGGGATATGACTCGATGGTCATAGACTGAGCCGAGCAAGTCATGGTGGGGAATAGTTATTTTTTTTATTTTATTTTCTTCTCACAGCTCTTTCGAATTTTGTTAAAAGAAATCCAGCATCACCTGGAAAAGGTACACAGGGGCGTGTTAGTTCATCAGAAGTAGATGTTTTTGCGGGTATCGGAATCTCGGCATTGATTTAAGGACTGACTTACTTGGGAGAGGTTGGAGAGTGGAGATTCTCCTGATGGGACGAAATTAAAAAACTAGCCTTTAGATTTCTTTATTAGAAATGAAGGAACGATATGGAGAGAGAAGAATGGAGGGGGTTGGGAGGGAAAGAATCAAAGGAGTGACTGAGGAAGAGTATAAGAGAGTAAGAGGGAATTAAGAGGGAAGTGGGGAAAAGAAGAAAGAGTTGAGCTGAAAGGCCCCAATCAATAAGATGAGATGTCTACCCAATTATTTTTCAAATCAATCAACTAATTAATTAATTAATTCAATATTTCCTATAAGTCAGAAATAAAAGAAAAGAAATAGAGAAAGAAAGAAATGAAAAGAGTCTAAATGAAAAAAAGGAGATTCTTTTTATTCTCTAATTCAATTAGTGAAATTTCTCCCCCAACAATATAAGTAATAATAATAATTTAATCAAGATTTCCATTCAGCGATTCGCATTGTCCCCACGTTTTATTGATTCATATCGCTCTTTCTTCCCACTTCTTCTCCCACTTCATCCCCCCTCCCCCAATCGCCACCACCAATTAATTAATCACCTCTTAGTTCGCCTCTCCTTCCTAAAAAACCTAAAAAAAAAACCGATATAAATGGCTGCTATGGCGGTTCGCGACATCGTTGCAGATCAGTCTCTCTTACCAGTCCTGAATAGTAGCGCGGAGACTCGTGAACAATGTGAGAAGCTCCTCGCTTTACTAGACCCAACCGGTGAGCCTGCATCGTCAAATCTCCAGGAGACCATTCTAGCGGCGTCAAGAGAGCAAAAACAATTATTTGCCCTTCTCGCTCAACTCCGCGGTCTGAATCGAGAAGCTATCTTTCGCGTTCGCGAAACTAAACAATCGACGGCGGAGGCTCGCCAGGAAATCGATCGGTTACACCTTCAGCTGCAGAATCTATACTATGAGCAAAGACATTTGACCGGGGAAATTGCGGCTTGCGAGTCTTACGAGTAGGTGAATTTCTATCGTGTACGCGGGGTCTTGCTAACGGGGACTGTTCGTCTATTAGCCACAAGTACCTTTCTCTTCCTTTAATCCCGGTCGAAGAGTTCCTCGCTCTCTTCCCAGAACACAATGACTCGGACGCCCATGAGCTCATGATTGCTCGTATCAACTATGAACATGCTGAGCGGGAAAAATTAGAACAGGCGCGACAGGAGCTTTTGAAGCGGAAGCAGGCTTTGATCGCGGAAAACAACAAACGCAAGGAAGATTTGGCCAGTTTGGACCAAGATCTGGAGAGGTTTATTGACGTATGTTTCCTCTTCCCACTGTCTTCCTACTAGTGGTTTGCTAATTCAATCATTCTCAATAGGCCGCAAAACCTATCCAGAAGATTTTCGAGAAAGAGTATTAAACGAAAAACGCAGAACAATAATCGGTTATCCTTTACTTTTGAATTCAGTCCGTGGCATCTGGCGCCTTGGTTGAGATACCCCCATAGTTCTATTCGACAGGGTTTTTCTTTCTTTTAACTGTATTACTATGCAATTGATCTGGGTGATTTTCTTGTTGTAAACGCGGTAATAGTTCTATTCGTATGAAAGTATCAAAGCCCAATGGATATAAATAAAAAAGAAAAGAGAAGAGGAATGAGCTCCTACATTGGGTTTGGATTTCAAAGCGGCTTAATTTATATAAATATAATTTGGTTTGATTTATTAAACCTTCCCCGACAACCACTTGTCCTCCGCCTTTACTTTCACCTCCCGTCCCCACTCTCACCACCTGTATCTCGGTTGTATCTCGGTGTCCGTTTCTTTCCTCCGATACCTTTGCCTGCAAGAAAAGCATGTTCTGGTCATGACTGGCAAGAATGAAGACCCGGGGTCTTCACAGACTACCCCCACGCCCGCGAACGACGCCATGAGCTCCAAGACCGGCGCGCGGCGTCTCCCTCCGCCTGAGAGACCCGAGGCTATCCAGACTAGATTCAAAGTCATTGCTGCATTCTGGGCCGTCATTATATTCCTAGGGTTGCCGATATGGTGGAAGACGACATCTATCTATCGAGCTAGCCTGCCCATCCAAGATATGGTCGAGTGGGCGGATGGAAAGGTAGTCCCCGTAGCTCCACTCTCAGTATACCTCTCCTGATTGATTGATTATTTTCATACAGACCTGTCGTCCAGTATTTCCCCTTCAGATTCGCTTTGAAACACCGTCTCTGCCAGAGTCGGAGGCGAACCATCTCTTACGGACCACTCAGCACACTCTCGATGATCTCAACGAATTCTCCGCCCATCACCTTCGCCTGAAACTCTCAGACAACAATACCGCCGCTAGCCATGAAGAGATACTAGGGCAATCGCAGTCTGTCGCGTCGGGAAAGGCCGATACTACGTTAACAGTCCGATTGCTACCCCAGGAAGATTTGGCGGCCCCCCGATCTAAGCTTCATCCAGGCACAACCCAGCTCGACGTTTATTACCCTCCAAGTCAGATCCCGCCCCCTTCGGCGTCCAACCCGCCCTTGTCAACCTATATCGCAGGGGAATTGCAAAATTTGTTTACGGAAGAGAAGGCAATCATTGGGCAGATCTTATCCGACAGCAATACCGGGGGCGCAAATACCAACATTCCGCCCTCGTCGAATAACCAGCAGCAACCATCCGCTACTATCAATTCCATCACCCCACAGCTCGCGGAGCGGATCACCAGGCGTTTGCGGCGGTCTATGAAATATGCGGAAACGTATCACTTAGCCTTTTCCCTATTTACACCTGGAGCCGAACCTTCCTCGTGGGATGTCAAGGCTGCCGTCGAGGAATACATATCACCGCTCTTGGAGGCCTTTGCACCTATAAGTAATTTCACGGTTGACACCCAAGTTCAGCTCTATGCGACTTTTGCTCCCACTGCGCCCCTACCAGAATACGATGAAGCACAAGCTGCATGGACGCTGAAGAAGGAAGATCTCAGCGCATTCATCAACGCGGCTGAATGGCCTCTTAGTCCAAGTATCGGGAATGGACCGACCATCAACTTCATTCTCTACGTTCCTGCGCCATCCCAATCGCCCATGGTTGTGAAGGAGAGCGGTTCAACCAGCTGGATTATCCCCCAGTGGGGTGGTGTCTTCCTCTTGAACCCTCCACTGTCGGCCGCCGATCATCCATCAAACCCACCACACCTGTCTCAGGAGGCTCTCCGTCCTGCATTTCTAACCTTCTCTCATCAACTTCTCATACTCCTTGGCGCCCCCGCCACACCCACGTCCCTTCCCTTCCGTCTTCAAACACTCATCCGGATCCGTGCTGCCGCCCTTCTTCTCTCCGCCTCGTCAACCATGGGCTCCCTTGCCCGTCTCACCGAGTCACTCCCCTCCATTCCTATCCCAGCTAATGTAGCGACGTCCGTATCCACTACTCTTTCCCATCTCGCGACCGCATGTGAACATCTTCGCGAGGGCCGCTTTCAAGCGGCGTTAGTGGACGCCCGGGTGGCCGAGAAAGAAGCAGAGCGTAGCTTCTTTGAAAAGAGCATGGTGGGCCAGGTTTACTTCCCTGATGAACATAAGGTTGCGGTTTATCTACCCTTGTTGGGCCCGATTGGTGTCCCTCTTCTTGTAGGGCTTCTAAAGGAACTAAAAAGGGTTGTTACCGGCCTGAAGGCCAAAAAGCGACGGCCATAACTTTTTACTTCATTGTTAATTGTATCATAAATAGCATCATCTTCTCTTCCAATATAAACGTTTATTCAGTTATAGCCAATCATGGATCATTATATCAAACGAGGCTCGATGGGACCAAGGTGTATATTAAGTAGGAGTGGCTATAGTTTCAAGTAAAGTGGGCACATAACGAAGCAAACAAAGTGCTAAAGTAGGCCAACACATAGATACACGATAAGTTTAGAAGCCCACCACGCCTTGTCTATATGCTAGACGAAGGCATACGTGAATGGGACAGACAAAGAAACATGATCAATAAACGTCCCGTGGAACTTGCAAATTAGTTCTGCTCGCTTCAGGGGACTCTGCCACCTTGTAGCACGGATCACCTTTCTTATCCTTGAACCCAACTTCATCAATCATATCCGTGAATGTCGGATGCGGCCCCACAGAAAGGTAGTGTCCCTGTTTCGGTGTGCGTGTATTCGCAAGTCCACCCGGAGGGGTATATACCCTGATACTCTCAGTACTAGGTTGCCGTCTGACCTGCTGCGGCGGGGTGACGGGTACCTGGGGCACTTTATCCAAGTCGTGAACAGCGAATTTGGGATTCGAGCCGAATAGACTTTTCACTCTGGTCCCTGTCCGCTGTAGAATCGAACGAGAGGAGCTTCGTTGGGAACGACGAAGGAGGAAGTCTGTGCGGTAGGAGCTTTCTTCAGATGGTATAGGGTGGGATATGCTGAACGGGGACCTATTATATGCGCTGTGTTGAGAAAACTTTATGCGAGGGTCCTTGCACCCCTTTCGCCGTTTTCTATAGCAGAATAGTGCCATTGAGGCTAGTACAGCTCCAAACACAGCGCCAGGGAAAAATCCGGCTATAACGGCTGTGGTTGGAAACGGAGGACATGCTGCTGCCATTGAGGCAGAAGTCGGGTTGGAATCGGTCATGAGGGAGTTGGAAGCTGGGGGGTGTGTATCGGAGGGTGATAGTGTGGTTGGTTTCCCCTGATCAGTTTTGGATAAAGAATCTGTTGCCGTGTATGTAGTCGACTCGCTTGAAGATGTACCTGTGATCGTGGATGTAGGACTTCCACCAAGTGTTGTAGTGGAAGAAGTAGAGCTGTCCATCTCGCACAGCTGGTTTCCTTTGCAGACGTATCCAAACGGACAGCACAAATTGCCACACTTGGGCAGCTGGTCATCGAGCCTTGTAGTTTTGATTGGATTCCTTGGGTGCAGAGTAGCATTCTGCAGTTGTACGTTGCAATTGATTGGTTCTATGTATGTGCATGCTTGTCCCTTGGGGCAACATATAACCGAACTAGCATTGTCTAAACTGACGCAGGTTGACGAAGAAGGACAGCAGAATGCTTCTGGTAGACCAGCGGCTTCACACTTTTGGTAAGAGCTGGGGCAGCCGTCTGAATCGCGTAATGCTAAATTAAAAGCATGACTTGATGTGATCATTGCAAATACCATCAGGATGATGGACAGTATTGGGGGTCTTCCAGAGACAAGATCGGTGAACGTTGATCTCGCCATATTGACTTATGCTATATGTTAACGGTTCTCCGTGTATGCAAGTCTTAGGTCGGTAATCCTTAAAGGAAAGTAAGGGATAAGCAAAAGTATGGGCAGTGTTAGACCAAAGCAGCTGTAGCAAGAAGGAGGAGATCTGATAACAAAGGGGAATCATCAGTGAGGGGTGATTCCAGAGATGGCTGGGAGGAAGAGTTAGAACAACGAGATACAGACAAAGGACTCTTACTTGACTTCCAGAGACTGAGATATACGAGACAATCAAGGTTCTATTTAGTCTTTAAGCACTAGGTAGTGCCTAAAATACCTCTTCTGCTTCTTCTGCAAAACCACTTGGTCTGCAAGCGCCGTGATCCTAGAATAGAGACTAGGCATGGGTCTCGTTGCAGCTGGCTTGCTGGGAGTGGCTGAGATAGGCGCCGAAGGCAAGACATCATGAGAGAGTTAATCATGGAACAGCCGAAGACCCCCTGTATAACAGTCGGATTCGTCCAACCTAAGTAAGCATGTAAGAAAAGCTGAAGAGACGATGGAGGATGTTTTTGAAGTTATGAGTAGATCCCTGGTGTCTGATTGGCTGGTGCGGGGACTGGCTTACTTCATCCACACTAGTCCCGAAGGAGCAATGTCCAATCTCGCGATGGAAATTCTGCGGTTTTGTTGCTGCTTCTTAATGAGCATCTAAACTCGTCAATTCCCAACCGTCATCATGCTTCCCCGACTCTTCCGGCCGCAGAGCATGCTGCGTACTGTCTCTTCCCTCACACAGGTGAGCTTTCTCCGCCTTATCAACGGCCATGTCGCTCCGATTACTGATCGCTTGATACGCTCTAGAAACCCGCCTCCGCCCTCCCACGCTCTCAAACTCGCGGATTGCATCGTGTGCCTCAGTTGACTCACGATACCTACTTTAAAAATACTGGAATTCCGGAGCTGTTATCACCGGAGGCGTTTGATTTCGCCTGGACCCAATATCAGACACTCCTGATTGACAAGTTGAACCTTCTTACACAGGGTGAGCCTCATCCTCCGAGCGGCCGATAGAGCACGGCACTCCAGCCATTCCTGGTCACGGAAGGCTACATGTGTACGGATTGTATTCTGACATGGCCATGTTACAGATACCGTCGATGCGGATGCGAAACCTGGAGAACTGCTGGTCAAGTACTCCCGGCGCCCGGAGATGGCCTCCGTGTTCAACTACGCCTCCATGGCTCATAACAACCATTTCTTCTTCAACTGCTTGGTTGGTTTATCCAATTGACATATGTAACCCATGGGCAACCACCTAATATCTACATTTCAAATAGTCGCCCGCCCCTACTCAGATCCCGGACAAGTTCGCCAAAGACATTGTTGACACCTGCTCCTCGATTGAATCCCTGAAGCTCGACTTTCTTGCTACTGCCAATGCTATGTTCGGCCCCGGATTTGTGTGGTTGGCTAAGAACCTGGAGAGAGAAGGATTGATGCACATCTTCTGTACCTATAACGCAGGCTCCCCGTACCCGGCCGCTCACTCTCGCCGGCAGCCCGTTGACATGGCTACTCACTCCCCTGAAGCTCCATTAGGTAACCAGTTCGCCGGCGCGATGGGTGCTCACTCCGCAAACCAGAAGAGCCTGGCACCTGGTGCTGTTGATGTTCAGCCTATCCTTTGTGTCAACACATGGGAACATGTATGGATGATGGACTACGGCATTGGCGGTAAAGCTGAATATCTTGAGCGCTGGTGGGATCGCATCAACTGGGAAGTTGTGTTCGACAATTACAACGCAGTCAGCTCGATGAAGGGCACACGGCATGCGGCCAACCGGAACCGCAGCCTGAGCATGCTATGAAAAGTTGTCTTCAAAGCGGGTGCATATGTGGTTTTCCCCCTTTCATGTCTTGATAATTGTATTATATACTACATGGGTTGGCTGTTCAGGATATCTTTATAAGTGGGTCTAATTGTACAGCGATTGATCGCAGCATAAAAATAGAATGAGGTTTCAAAGAAAAGTGAGCCTCCACGACGCTGTAACGATCTATGTCTGGTCGTAACCATGCACCGAACTCCAAAAAGCAGAGAATATGTGTAAATGCAAAGCCCATGCACCCCCAATCTCTCAGGTAATCCAGACACAAACTGCCTTATCTCCTCTCAATATCCCCAATCCTCTTCTCAAAAGCCTCAATCATAATCCCTGCCATTTGCCCCTCCATAGCACTCATCATGGCAGCGTGCAATTGATTCCGAAACTCAAACCGGATCTCCAAATCCACCTTCGTCATCGATCTACCCACCGGGCCATTCTCCATCGGTGTCAACTCCCACTTGGTACTCAAATACTCAAAGATCCCCTCATTCGCTCCAGGAAAGTTCCCACCAGCCTGTCCATCCTTCGAATCAATCCCGAACTTGGCCCCGCTGCGTGCTTCAACAATCCACCGGTTCCGATCGCAATCGACCCGAGACGTGAACGTTTCACTTAAAGGTCCGTACCCGACGGTCAAGAAAGCGCGCGTCGGATACCCTGTTTCTGGGTCGCGGTGAGTCACCGTTGAGGCCGTGAGGAAGGGGAGGAACTGGGAGTAGGATTCCACCGAGGAGATCACCTTATATAGGGACTCCGGGGCGTAAGGGAGGACGCGGGTGGCGGTTAGACTGCGGCCATTGCCGTTGTTGTTGTTGCTGCCATTGTTTGAGAGTAACGACGAGAGGGATGGAAGGTGGAACGATCGGAGTGTTTGGGGGTTTGGGTGGTACGGCGTTATTGGTCGTGGGAGATATTGCGATGGGACTGGAAGGGCACGAGATGGTGATAAGAGGTTTATACGACGGCTGAGATGCCGCGGGAGTATGCAAGGCCTCATTTTGAGTTTTGGGGTGAGAATCAATGACGGTGGTGTTGAGTCGATCAAAGGCTTAGAGATAAATTATCGCAACGGCTGGTTTTCTTTGGGTCTTTTTTTCCCCTACGGAGGACTTCCGGAGCCCATTCGGGGGTTTTATCTACATGGGCTCGGGACGTGCCGAGGATCTTTAATAGGAAGCTTCACTCTGGTAATTTAAGAGATTTAGATATTGAATTTTTATGGGGACTTTCTTTCGTCATGTAGGACTCAATGTAATATTATTAACTATCTCATATCACTGTTGCAGGTGATTATCTACGATATCATCAAAAGGAGCACCCGGATACCAAATGTTTGACGAAGGCTGTTCCGGGCCTTGAACTTGTTGATCCCACAGATGCTATGCGGATCAGCGCCGAGTACTATAAAATAGAGTAGAGGTATAGGTGATTCCTTGAGCTTACCCAATCAAGATTAGCAGGCGTCTCTAGCATTCCTTCGATTACGCCCAACGTTGTAAAAGGTGATTCTACCATAGCCGGGCTTAGCATTTCGCTCAGAGTAGCAAGGGGATATGGTACGTCCTCTGCAGAACCTAGGCTCTCATACGGCGGGGGTTGGGCTGTGAATACTATTAGCTATAAGCTTTAAGCTGACGTGAATGTGAGGCTTCTTACTGATGCATGTATCAAAAGGCCGGTCACCTGCGTTGCCAGTCGCCTGTCGTTGAGCCGGTTGTCCTATGCCCAACACGCCTTTCTTAACCCTGCGAAGCATGACTGTCAACGCAGCATACGCTTTTTGTGCATCTGTTGATCGTCGGCGGCTTTGCTCGAAGATTTGATGGGACATTTCTAGGCTAGCCAGGAGATCTTCGCGCCCCTTAATGACGACCGTGACATCATTGTTGGGTCCATCCATGATCGGCTCTGTGGGAGGGTCATGGGACAACTCTAGACAAATGATCATAGCCGCAAGTAGATAGTCGGCATTCTGAAGAGAATTCGGGAACTGTCTATCCCGATACAAAATTCCTCCAGGCTGAGTCTCGTGGTGCAAGTCTGCTTGATGGCGGAGTATCTCCTTCGATGCACTCATGCATACCCATCTAGAATATGCATACCGGAGGTTAGTGTGAACTTCACTGAGGTACCGCCGGTGAAGCACGCAGCGAGCTTTTTGATACAATAACTCTAATGTGTACCGCCGGAGGATCAGCTCCGAGGGGTCTGCAAATGATTGATCAATTGGTCGGATCCGAAAGTTCAGAGGAACAAGACCGTACACTTCCTCCAGCCGGCGGTCAATCTCAAGAGTTTCGTCATATGTCACGGGTTCACGTGAATACGCAAGATCGGATATTTTGCCAAACACGGCCATGATCCTTGATTTCGCCCGAACATAGGACGCCGTAGTAAGCTCTGATTCCGGTCGGGATTGGGGTAGATGCTTGGTGTCTTCATTGAAGTCTTCGTCACCGATGTTGCGTGGTAGCTCGACATCACCCTGCCAGTCTTGTATCGTCCGAGGAAGGCCAACCTGAAACGAGATCAACGTGTCTAGTTGGCGTATAGTTGCCCACACGCGCCTCCTCATTTCCCCTTCATAAGCGGAGATGCTGGGAAAATGTCGCGGATCTCGATGGTACCCTGTCCGCATCGCTAATCTAATGGTGATTCCAAGGAGGAAAGAAACGCTAACCTGAGCATCATTACTTCGGTAAAACTCTCCCAAGGTATAATAGAAAAGTGCCTCAACTTTATACTTTCCAGGCTGTGTATAGTTTGATTGGACGAGACACTGCGCGGCTCGCTTCCTGAAGGTAGTAATGATGTTCGCAGAGCCCTCTAAATAGACCGGCAATGGTTCGCCTAGGCGTTGATGGATCGTAATTGATAAAGTGAGGATAGCATACAGGTACGCTAGCCACGAGAGAGACGCATCTTGTGGTGTCGACCAAAATAGGGTATACTGTACATAAGTTAACTTCCTAGCTTCTCTTGCTCCTGGTAAGGCATAAAACCTTTTTTTGAAAGGTAGGAATATGGATTGTGCCTATGAATTTGTTGCCTGTATAAGTATATGTAGAAGGTTTGGATAGAAGGCAGAGTTAAGTGCATACTTAACACGGGCTCTTTGCTATTGATGAACTGGGCTATGAGTCGATCTGTCACTGGTCGTGGAGGAATGTTAGCGAGTAAATCTTCTTTGCTTACTGGCTTATTCAATCCTAACAGGAGGGTTGGTGAAGGTGAGTCGTGGCGATCCTCGTCAATTGTCTCTTCGTCTGTAGCATCATCGCCTTCTTGGAGGTACTCCCTAACCCCGCTGATCTACGAGTATCAAGTTAGAGCAAGAGAGATAATGCAGTGGGATTAATGTTCACTGACCTCCTCAAGAATAGCCGTCCAGTGAGCACCGTCAATATAGCTTGTTCCAGCATTTTCAACAACCAACTTGCTAGACGGCTCAAGAGGGGGTTCCTTAGGCGCGAATTCCGCGCTAGTGGACGATGTTCCAGACGTTACTCGAGCATCAGTTTTCAGGTCCGTAGCCAGCTCTTCATGTTCCTCTGGTTTCTGAAACTCGTGGTTCTTTGCCAAGCTCTTCTTCTGAGCCAAGGATAAGATCAGATTCTCGAGGTGCTGTAGGCGATCCTGAACAAGAGTTGGACTCGTCCGCCCCTGTGAAGTCCTCATACGAGGACCCCGACCGACGAAAGTGCAAGAGAGGGCTTCGCCTCTCTTTTTGCAGTTTGTGCACGGATATGTGCGGCAGCATTTGAGTCTAAATTACGCCATCAACATTTGATCATTACGAGTTTCGGATTGAATTGAACAGCGAGGCAGGCTTACTTTCGAGTTCTGCAGGCTGTACAAGATAGCTGGACTCTGGTTCTCCTTTTCTCCGTTGATGACAATGTTGTGCGACTGTCTCTGACAACGGTATCCGCCATTTCAGTACAATATAGAAGTAGGTTGTCCAGAGAGTTGATATGGAGGGAGCTGAGATGCTAGAGGTAGAAATTGAAGAACGGGGCGCGACTTCGGTCTTCGTGTTTTAACTCCGTCTCCGTCAGATAACTAACACGCCACCCCAAATCGTATAAAATCAATGCTTACTAGCTCTCATGCGAAGGGGCAGTGAACTAATCGATGGGATTTTCCTATTCGCAAGTTTTAAACGAATACTCATCGGTAGCATTGTCCCACAGTTTTTGCGCATCTTCACAGGTACTAGATGGAGACTACTAACTGTTCGAACTTCCCTGACAGGCATCACAATCCAATTACGAGTTATTAAGGAAGTAAGCTTTGTGTTCCTTACCGGCCCCAAATGGTCCGCCGCCACGACCTCGACTCTCCTATCTAACGTCTCAGGATTCAACCCTTGGGTGAAGATGCAGGTGACAGCCTGAGCTAAATTCCGTGGCAAGATGGGCTGTCGGGACCGAGGCACCCTCTTCGGCCGATTAGAGAAATTAGTCATTAGCTATGGCTATTATATAGGCAAGGATCTGGACCTATGAGGATTTCTCAAGCCCCACGCCCCATGACCCTGATAAATTAATTCAATGTGATATCAGCGTTACGCGCCGCGATATATTATGTGCTGCCACTTTTAAGACTCGTTGGGGGGTGGGTTCGTGGATTCTTATAGGATAGCCTTAGAAAAGGATTCCACTGACATGAAGTGAAAATGTCTCCTGTTGGTCATACATGCCAACTCTGGGGGATTTGCTGCATTATCGCGCATTCATGGTCAGCCTTTGCTGCTAGGGGTGGGAAGACCTAGGAATTTACCCACCTTCCTTGACCCTTAAGTTCCAAACTATCATATCATAATCCTATAGAGCTTTCTACTATATATAGCTTTGTCTTCCGCCCTCTCCACCATTCGATCCTTGTCATGCTCCTTTTGGTTTCTTGTTATCTTTCTTGCGCGGGGTTCTCTGCACCTGCGTAGAATGTCAGTATCTGAAAGATGATAGGTGCAAAGGACATCCATACGCATGTGCATCCGGGCCATCAGGCATCAAGAATGACGTGAAGTCACTTACTGTTCTAGTCATTGGACATATATGGAGATTGAAGTGCGTTATCCTCTTTGATGACCCCCCACCCCCTGCTCAAACCAGGTTGCTTCTAGTCGTATGTTATATGCAAGCTCTCTGCCATCAATATTACACATCCCACTGCGCCCGCCCTTGTGCTGACCGCGTGGAAGATTTCTGGACTAGAGTATGGAAACTCGGGAGTGCAAGCGCCTGTGATCAGACCTTTCGGGAAAACCTGACCCAATCCCCAACCGGAAAGACGAGGTAGACATTGTACAACAGCGACATACCGGCGGCACCCTATGATTGGCTTCACATGCTGTCCAAGTACACTCTGGTCGGCGGTGTTTTCTGGCGATCTGACAAGGAACTGGTGAACCGTGGTACATCTTTGTCGCCTGAGAGCCTTCTGACCTGGTTCCAGAGCTGTTTCGAAGGGTCTCGTTCTGCAAGCCACAAAGTAATCAACAGTCTCCCTCGCCTCCAAGGACCGACAAGAGGTGTGAAAAGTAGCTGGGAATAACGCAAGCAAAAGAAGTACATTACGTTGTCACTGCTACTCTCCATTAAGCCCAGCTTTCCATGGTACTATACAGGTCCATTAGCGGTGGGAATAATTGAAATAGGAACAGTGGAAAGCAGCACATCACAAGGATTTCTGGGGTTGTGTCGGGGGTGTTTCAATCCCGCCTTCACTGGGTTGCAACAGGGCCAGGTTTAATCGTGCTAGCCACTATAGCGAAACTGATAAGGATGCAAACAACTCGCCACACACTTGAGATCGGTCAAAGCATAATAATAAGCGGACTTCAATAAATACGATATAATGTGGGCTGGAACAGCACTTTGGCCCCTCCATTACTACCGAGTGGTAACATGAATGTCTGCAAGACCTGCCCGAAATATTCTGAAATTTGCAAAATAGTGCCTAGTATAGGTCGACCTTGCTATCGTCGTGGGTCATTTATTAAACACCATCTTCTCGGGTGCATAATCCGTCTAGGTTTCCATTTGTGTATCGGCACCAATTTGGACAACTCAGGTCGGAATCTCCAGAAAGTGGGTAGAGCACAGTATGCGAGTGACAGCTGCAAGTACATCCACTTGAATGCCTTATAGAGGTGATTTGCAACAGGGAAATTTCAAAGAAAATAATCAAGAATGGACACCAAGCAAGAATCAGGGTCCACTTTAATCTATAATGCGAGAGTTAGATGAAAGCGAATACCCCTTGTGGTTAATGTTGGTACTTTTTTACTTCTTCCTTTTTCCCCTCCTCTCATTATTCAGGATTCTCTGCAAAAGGTGATAAGAAAGCTGTGTGGATCTGTGTTGCCTTGCACGACAGGGGTTCTTGCCAGCAAGAAGCATCATATGTCTCCACCATTAGGCAAGTCCATTGCAACCTGACCGGCTGTACTAGCAATTCGTAGTTTTCGCTTGTAGATCCTGGAACCATCACCCAAGGTTTCTTCTACCCTCAAAAT
This sequence comes from Aspergillus alliaceus, assembly GCF_009176365.1. NCBI lineage: Eukaryota > Fungi > Ascomycota > Eurotiomycetes > Eurotiales > Aspergillaceae > Aspergillus > Aspergillus alliaceus. Next base: position 198,590 of record NW_022474737.1, read on the forward strand.
CGTGGTGTGGTGCCACCACCAGTATTCAATTGTTTATTTGACTGAAAATCGCATGTAACCCAAGCCCATCAAACGGCAGCACCTGCAAGTATGTAGTAGTATAGTGATTGTACCTGCAGGGATAAGGGGGAAAGAAAAACATTCTAGCAATTAAATTTTTTTAAATAATAATAATAATAATAATAACACCCTTCAGCCAACGCGGGGTAAGTGAAACGATATAAATGGCTCGGTTTAATTGCAGTTGACAAATTCTGCAGACACTGAAAATCCACTTAACACTCCCGTGACTCCAACGTGACATTGAATGCTCTTCATTTATATATACATACATATATATATAGATAGATCTTTTCGCCTGTGGTTTTCCTCTCATTGACTTTTCTCTTTCTTCCTGATTTACTTACAAAAGACTACTTCTCGAGCAATTTTACACCAAACCAATTACCCACCATGCCCTTTATCGAGTGCTCCTCCCCACCCATCAAGATGGACAACCCTAGAATTGACGCTGCTTCACAGGGAAAGCTTTTACCAACTATCATTGACGAGCTGGCTCGTGATGATCCTGATGGTCTATGGATTGAATATCCTACATCCCCGACAAGCTTTGATGCCGGGTATAGTCAAATTACTTACGCCGAACTTGCAAATGCGGTGAACGGTGTTGCCAATTGTATAACCAGTGCTTTGGGGAGAGATAATACAGGAGAGCCGCTGGCCTGGTTAGCGCCAAATAGTCCCCTGTGCTCCATCACGCTTATTGCGGCCATGAAAGCTGGCTTCAAGGTGTGCAAGTCATGGACATGTATATAAAGCCGTACCCTTGTCGCTGATCACAGAGAGCTCTAGTTGTTTTTGGTTTCTGAAAGAAACACTGTGGCTCAAAATCACATGTTGTTTGAAGATGTCGAATGTTCTACCATAATAACGACGAATGCGGCCTTTCCGAAGGTTGGGGCCACTCTACGCGGAAGATCTATCTCCGTTATAGAGCTGCCTCTGTTTGACCAGCTCCTACATGAGACCCAGCGAAGATATGAATATAACAAGGAATTGAAGTGCCTGTACTACGAAACAGCTGTTATCATTCACACCCCAGGTTTCACAGGCAGGTTGACAACACAGTCAATATCAAGTGTGCGTCAGCTTATTGGTTCTAGGTTCTCCCAAACCCAAGTTGCTATCCCACAGTTTCATTGCCAATGTAGCACGTAATATTGGCCTCTCTGCCCCAGAAGGCTATGAAACACAGAGCTCTATGCTTGGGAATAATAGATGCCTTTTGCTTTGTCCTCTGAGCGATGTAAGTCCCGGCAGCTGAACTATTTTAAGACAATGTCGCTGACGAATATCAAGCCGGCTGGCGTATACTTCGGTATTTTGAACGCTATCTTCAATAACACGACAGTCATCCTTCCACTACCCGACATACCTCTGACTAGCCGACTTCTGGCTCAAACATTTCGACATGTTGAGGCGGATTGGGCAGCTCTATCTCCACCGGCTTTGGAAGTTATGACAAATGAAATGGCTCTCCTAGAGCGAGTTGCGAGCCATCTCAAATTTCTAGTCTTTGCCGGGGGGTGTCTTGCTAAAAGATACGGCGACGTGATCGCTTCCAAGATTAGGCTTATGCCCTCACCACATTCTCCTGAAACGGGGCTCCTTCCCACGATATATCGGCATGGACATGATTTCAGATACGACTGGAACTACTTTCGATTTCATCCGGCCGTGGGCGCAAGATTTATTCCAATATCGGATGGTGTCTATGAGCTGTTATTCAACAGAACGCCTGCCACGGAACTATACCTGCCCATTTTTGTCAACTCATACGAATACCTTACGCAAGATTTATACACCAAACATCCAACTCTGCCAGATACATGGACCCATGCACCGCAGGTAATACCTTTGATCAATGGAGAAAAGTCCGAGCCCGTCGACTTTGATAAACATGTATGCAGCTTCTCTATTTCAGCTACCTTTTAGCAAGATTCTGGTGGTTAATGATGCTTAGCAAATACCATTTCCAACTGCCTGACACACTACACACCCAGGGTTTTTTAAGCAGTGTTTAAAGGTACACCACATTACATTACAGTAGTTCAGGAATTTGAAAGGGGTTTGGCCCGTCTCCCCCGTTTTATATTCCTTAGACGACAACTATGGACAAGAAAAATCAGAGCGTAAGGATTCACTTGGCTGACCTGACCTCAGCCTTCATCGCAACCTTTCCACCAGGAGCAAAAATCCGCACTAGCCCTGTACCACTCCCCTCCTCCTCGTTGAGCACAACCTGATACTCATCCTCAGCGAATAGTGGACTCGTCGCCCTGTATGTAATGCTTTCTGGAAGCATCAGGGCCGGATCGTCACCCTTCATTGGGCGTGTATCCCTCCAGAGGTCCAAGATGGAGATCAAATTCAGAGGGCCGTGGACGACAATATCTCTATGTCCCTCCACCTGCTGAGCCCATGGGGTCGAATAGTGGATCTTGTGGGGATTAAAAGTCAAAGCTGAAAAGCGGAAAAGAGTAATAGCTGTCTGTCTTAAGGTGCGAGTGTGAGTCTTCTCGGTCGAGGAAGTGGACGAGAAGGCTGGAGCTGTAGATAATGGCGCCGGAACTCTTGTTGTAGAAGATATATATGGCACAGCCAGTGCTTTACGGAAGACCCAGTTCCTAGTAGGAATGTTTAACAGTTAGATGTTCTGGACATGTATAAATTGTAAGATGAAAAACTTACCGGCGATCAATGACCGCCACGCCATGTTCGTTACGGAACTCCTTCTCCACGCCCACGACAATCATTTCTTCTCCGGTCTTACGCACAATCTTTGGCTCGGAACTGAGCACTTTAGTAGTTTCCTGGACTTCTTGTCCCACCCGCAACGGATTAGGGTTTCCATCTGCGGCACGCGGCCAGTGCACCTCGCCGCCTGCCCACATGCGCCGAGTAAATGGAGCCTCCGGATTGTAGGAGACATCCGTGCCATCCGCACCTAACTCATTCTCCAAGAATGCAGGAGTGAAGTAGGCCAGATGATACCCCGGCGGAAGGGGGGTGCCGGTAGGTAACGAGGTTGAAGTATTGGATAGCGATGGGGAGTTAGGGTATAGAGATGGACGATTCAATGTGAGGGACAGAAGCTGTAGCTGATTGGCATCAAGAACTTGGGAGCGAGTCTGCGGGCCCAGAGACCGAAACCGAGACAAGAATGATGCTGCAATGGAGGTGGCAGAAGCATCGGCGGCAGATTGTCGACAATGGTGACGTACAGAGAAGCGACGAATTGAAGAGGAGGATCGAGATATGATCTGGGCGGACAGATTTGACCATTGTATGACCGAAGAAAGGGACATTGTGGGTTGATAGAGCTACCTAGGTCTTGATTTCGTTCTATTCTTCCCTTTCTTTGGTTTTCTTCTTACTGATGCTGAGAAGGTTGAGAGTCGGGTAAAGAAAACATCTCGAGAGTTGGGGTTGAAGCGGTTTCCGAAGTGACTCTCGGTCTCGGAATTCCTTGGAAGGGACGTTTCCGAGGTATTAACCCTCTTGGACACATATACTGTACCTATATGGAGTACTATAATTATCTTGTCGGCAACTTTCAGTTTCGCCGAGCCTGAAATGTGGAAATGATTCGGCAGGTGATTTGATTTGGTCATCAAGAAACAAATCCTCGGGGGATTTGACTTCCTACCGACCTCCTCTCGGTCTTCTCCCTAAACGTCTTGACATCGACATCTGCAAGAACAACGACCCTTTTTCCAATCTGATGGGCGTCTGAAAAAGTTTCGAATCTCTTCCCCTCTCTCATGCATAAATTGACACTATCGGAACAGACCGGATGTTCGAAACGCTATTGGAGCCGGCGACAAAGTCACTGTTTACTAGGTTCTAAAAAGTGGATCAGTTCGCACCTCTTTTAAATGTTACTCTCATTATGCACAACCTCGCTTATAGGAAACAGAGGAAGATTAAATGAGTAGATCGTGAGATCGAAAACTTAGTATGCTGGATTGGAAGGGGGTTCAGAGCTTGATAAGTTGATCAATAGTGATGCTAATTGATGACTTACAGTGATACTTATCACGTATCCTAAGGGAATAATAGGCCTCTCTTACTCCTGTGCTCAAAACAAATATGTTGGTTAATATCGCTCTCGTGCATACTGCAAGCGGCAGTTCAAACAATGTGCCTGCAAGATTTACTATCTTATCAGCATACCTTCATGCCTCTCCGGGTCGATCCTAGTAAGAACCAAGTATTGTTTCCAGATAAAAGGCCATCGAAATCCAAGAATTATTTTACAACGTGGCAAATGGCCTTCACATGGCTGCCGATCAATTTTCAGAGCTCATATAGAGCATTCTCGATCGATGTTCACTTGATAAGACGTATCTACTAGATTGAAGCGCCACCACATTAAATGGCTTACAATGTGGCTGAACAATCTAGGTCTAGGCTGACCAGCCCCCTTGATCAAAAGGGGACACCATGTTGTCTCTCATGTTTGCTAATTGAGATTCTTCGGCTGGAAGCCGCGGCGACACTGGAACGTCCTTCAGCAACCCAAAAGCCGTTTCTCCCTTACGTCAGGTCTGCAGTGATAGAAAGCGACAGTAGCATCGCATCAAGAGTAACGATGACATCGCTACTCATGGCAAAGTCCTTGCTTGCGGTTCTACAAATAAGCAAGGGGATCTTGAGCATTCCTGAAGCTGCATCGATTTCGGGCTCTGGACTCAATTCCATTCCACGTTTAACGGAGGAGCCAGGACGAGCATGAGAATGCACCCCTATTGCTACTTCGCCGATTGTTACATGTCTCGGTTTAGGCATCCACATTTTATGGTGTTCCCTCTGTCCACCGCATGGTACCTCTGCCGCATTATGGACGCCACTCAACACTTCTTCCAGGTCGGGAAAATGTATATATGTAGTGAGGGTCGGCTGGTCACTCCTGTCACTGAGAAGACCAGAATCCAATGGACTGATAATAAACTATTCCAATAGCTACAGAGCGTAGAAATACTGTCCTTAGTGTCTTTGATTCTTTCTCTTTTCATTTCCTCACCTTTCAACACCTGATTAAACGGCGCTGGCCTTTGTCATGGCGGACCTTGAACAGGGTTACAACCCACACGTCCAGGTCAAGGAGTCTGGACCCAATGTTCATACACTAGAGCTGCTTTCTACCGACACAGGATTGAAGGTGTCAAGTTTTCAGAAAGGCATAGCGATGTTCAGCCGAGTATCTGGTGTGGAAGCTCGAGGGATTGAACGTGTAGCAGATGATGAACGCCAGTCCCCATTACCAGATACTTACACTCGCATATTTCTCCTGTGGCTGAGTTCGGCTTTGACTGGAAACAACATCATCGTTGGACTCTATGGCCCTTCTTTGTATGGGCTTGATTGGACCCAGGCCACCATATGCGCCACCTTGGGAGTTGTCCTAGGAGGTATGTGTGTAGGATACATGAGTACCTATGGTCCTCAGAGTGGGAATCGAACCTTGGTAAGGAAATTCAGGAGGAACACGGGGTTACCTAGCTAATATTGCACCTAGGTTGTGACTCGATATTTCCTTGGATATTACATCAGCAAGGCTTGCTGTCTACTAAATATCCTTACTATGCTGGGCTATGGAATGGTGAACTGCATTCTTGGAGGCCAGGTCATCTACACAGTCTCGGGAGGCCGGACAGCCGTTCCTGTTGGTATAATCGTAGTGTCAACCCTGACTTGGTTCATTGCTACCCTTGGTGTGCATCTTTTCCAATTCTATACTAGGTAAAAAGAAGTCTTGCCATAGACCGTTACTTCCTGGGCTTCCTTCCAACTGACATCCAAGTATAGATACGCCTGGATCATACAAATTTTAACCCTATCCGTCATGATAGGCTCGGCCGGACCAAGTTTTGACACCTCACCTTCTATACCGCATGAGATCCCTGAAGCAACTGCCTCAAATCGCCTTGCATTCTTCTCTCTCTGTTTTGCCTCCGCTATCACATGGGCCCCAGCAAGTGCAGATTACTTCGTCTACTTCCCATCATCAACCAAACCCGGGCGAATGTTCCTTGCCAGTAGCACAGGCATGGGCTTGGCAATGACCTTAACTACACTGCTGGGTATTGGCCTAGCAACAGGCATTGACTCGAATCCCGCTTGGGTTGACGCCTCACTTGCCTCCCCGGGCAGTTTGCTCGCGGCCTCCTTTAGCAACTTACACGGGTTCGGCCGCTTTTGCGCCGTCATCCTCCTCCTGGGCACAGTCTCGAACAATATCCCATGCACATACTCAGCTGGTCTCAACCTCCAAATGCTAGGTCGCTACGGCCCACGTATCCCACGTCCTCTCCTGACGACACTAGAAGTCGTGATCTACACCGTCTGCGCAATTGCAGCGCACAGGTATCTTCGCGAGATCATGGAGAACTTCCTCCCACTCATGTCTTATTGGATTGTTGCATGGCTGGCTGTTTGTGTCGAGGAAGAGTGGATCTTCCGAGGAGGACGAGACTACGACTGGACGGTTTGGAATGATGCGCGCTGTTTGCCGATGGGTCTCGCTACAGGGGCCAGTTTTGCCTTCGGGATTTTGGGTGCCGTCCTCGGAATGGTAAGTGCTAGCATTGAGATTATCATTTTCAATTATGTATGCGATGTTTTTGCTTCACACGTACAACCACTAACATGACGGGTTGCAGTCCCAGTCGTATTTTGTCGGACCTATTGCCAAAGGCTTGCCTCAGAATTGTGATCTTGGCATGTGGCTTGCATTTGGTTTTACAGCGGTGGTATACCCGCCTTTCCGATCTGTAGAGCTCCGTATCATGGGACGTTAACGGGTCCACATGGGAACATTCAGCATATAAAATGCGCTGAGATTAACACCATCCAATCGCTAGTGACGTCAAAAATGCATATGTCTCGGATATCGAAGACAATCCGAAGTAATGGGTGTAGAGGGTATCAGAGTCAGTCAGGGGATTATGTTCACTGCATATATACCAAAAGAGGGCCTAGCAGAGTAGATAGGTTGTATAGAGCGGTTATATAATACAAGAGACCACTACAACTTCACTTGCCCACCCTGCAATCGACTCCAGTCTTTCTGCTCAAATGGCTCGTACTTGTCCCCTTGGAGCCAATACAGCTTGTCTGAACTATTGACTAGAGACGGGTCTACGCCTTCAGTTCGCAACACATGCTTCTGTTGCTTGTTGTTTCCTGTCCCTTGCATTTCCGGCGCGAACCGGAGGAAAAGGGGGACCGCGAAACGAGGTAAGTTCTTTAGAACATGGGCCGCAAGGCTGCTGAGTATCTCTTGAGTTGGATGAACAAGCACCGATGGGTCAGCTGCTTGGTGCTGTTGCTTCAAGATGATGGCGGCGCAGCCAGCACGCCCATCATGATTGGGCAGCGCCACACCATAGACGTTAGCTTCATGCACGTCTGGGTGTGTGCCCAATACCTCGGCCACTTCACTGGTAGACACGTTCTCACTTTTCCACCGGAAGGTGTCGCCGAGTCTGTCATTGAAGTACCATCTACCTTCAGTATCCCATCGCACTATGTCGCCAGAGCGGAAGTATGCATCGCCCTTCCGAAACACGTCGCGGACGATTTTGCTTTCAGTGGCATTGGAGTTCTTGAAATATCCTTGGAAACTTTCGGCAGGATCCGCCGGGTTGATGGCATACAGGAGCTCACCGGGGTCGCCTCGTGGCACTGCTTTGCAGAAACCTGTCTGAGGGTCCCGCCAAGGTTGCTGAGTCTCATGATCAATCTGGACAACGGTAAGGCCGCCTCCCAGAATCAGCCTGCTGAGCGAGCCGTTTCGCCCAATTGCCCCAGTTGTGAAGTCGTTGGATGAGAGATTCCAAGACCCAGAGGTGCCTTCAGTTGCCGAATAGAACTCGGCAACTGTGGGTACATTGAAACGCTCTTTGAAGCGAGCCCAGATATCGGGCCGCAAGCCGTTTCCAAAAACTGCGCGAACATTGTGCTTCTTGTCCAAATCCTCTCCAGAGACAGCATCGATTTCAGGGGGAATGGCCATCAAGTACCGCAGAGTCTCTCCTACGTATTGTACAATAGTTGCGTTATTCTCGCGAGCTTCTTTCCAGAAATTTCTAGCGGAGAACTTGCGGCCAATGATCAGGGTTGATCCGCTCATTAGGCAAGTTGCGAATCCCAGGATAGCAGCTGAGGAGTGGTAGAGTGGCATGCACTGGATGGGTATCAGCATATCTCGGAATGAAGAAAATGAAAATTTTGGCAAAGCTCGGAATGAAGCATACCGTGAAAAAGCGGTCATCCTTAGTTAACCCCAGCCAATTGGTAACAAATACAGCACCGTTCCAGCACTTCTTCCAGCTGACGATAGCGGGTTTCGGGAGACCGGTAGTGCCGCTCGTATAGATAAGCATAGCCAAGTCACGCAGGGCAGAACCACCACGCACGCTGTCATCCTCACGTGTGGCTTCCATCTGCATGATTTGGGCTTCCACTTCGGGTGTGAAGAAGACTACATCGACTGAGCCCCCATTTTCGTGGAACTCTGGCGACGCCAATGTCTCCTTTTGCTCGGGTGTAAATTGCTGACGGATTTCATCGTCAACCACCAATAATCTAGCAGTTGACGTTCTGATGCAGTGTGTAAGAGGCTTCCCTGCTAAGTTGTAATTAATAAATGCGGGTATTGCGCCGATACTCCAGAGGCCTAGCAAGAGGAAAACGAAGGTTGAAGAGTTCATAAAGTCCATAGCCACAATCTCCTTGGGTTGAACACCATGCACTTTTTTGAACCAGGCGCCATATCGCAATGCCATTAGGTAAGTTTCGTAGAAGGTCCAGACACGACCATTGTAGACGATAAATTGGTTATTCTTTGTCGCCGGAGCTAGGGCGTACTGCTCTAGTATATAAAAAAAGTTCAGGTGGTCACGGCGTAGTGCCAAGCGTGATCTGAGAATGGCTTTGGTTAAGCCTCCGATCAATGTTACATCATAGAATAACGAGAACTTGGCGTTCAGGTATGCAAGTGTGGTGGCAACCGCAGGCGTAACGATAGAAAGGGGAATATCTAAGCCCCAAACATATGGTTAGCATTGTATGTAATCGATGACCTTTGGCACTCCGGCTAACTCGACATACCAGGCAGAGGGATTGAAGGCATCTTAGGAGGGTGTAGGGATTAATGTGTATATACTCGAGAAAAGAATACACGAGGGGAATGAGTTGAAATTGACTAAGTGAGCAAGCGGTAGGAGGAATAGTAGGCGCTCTCAATGGCACAGTAATGGACTTAAATGGACGCCTCCATGGGAGGAAAGGTGGGTGATCAAGGGTGTTCAAAGACGATTGGGGTTGCCTCGGCTCAATTTATGGGTCCAGTGACTCTTAGTCCGACCCGGCTCTCTCTTGAAAGACATACTATACATTTTTTCTTTGATCCACTTTTCCTTGGGTCCACTCATTAGGTTCCACTCAATTCTGGAGTTTCCGATGGTACAATACAGAGCACTACTGCGAAAGAGTTTCCTTTCTTCTTTGTTTACCCCACAACTTTTTTGATCGACAATACCAACTATCTCACATGCTACTAAGGAAGTTGTCATATTTTAGTCTACTTAGTCTATAAGCTCCTGTGTTATGGCTCTCGGACCTCTTACCATCATTTCTTCTTGACGACGGGAACCTCTTCATACCCATCCTCCATAAATTTTGTCAATGCCTCTAACCCCTCCTCTAACACATGTGTTTCTTGGACAACTCCGATCCGGACATAGCCTCTGAAATCCTCCCCTTCACCAAAACACTGACTTCCTGGGACAAACATGACGCCAGTGCGATCGAGCAGCATTTCACAAAAGGCAACATCATTTACTGGTTTGCCCATTTTACTGAATCGCACGAACGCCGTCGTTCCCGCGCGTGGCTTGACCCATTCGCATGCCCACCGATAGGATTCGATGAATTTTTCCAGGATCGCCAGATTCGTTTTTGCTAACTGAATATTCCGCTTCAAGAGATTATGGATGCAGCTCGCATCTAGGGCATAGCTGGCAATGGCATCATCTAATTGGCTCACTGAGATGGTAGTGTAATGCCGTGCGGCAGCGCACGTCTCTATAACAGACCGATCACGAGAGGCAATCCATCCCACGCGAATGCCCGCTAGGCTGTACGCTTTGGACATTGAGCCAGTTGCGATCGTACGGTCATACCCCAGCGATAGGATAGATGAGGGGAAATCAGGCTCCATGGGGTTAATGGAGTGGAAAATAGGCCGGTAGACCTCATCTGCATGGATAAAGATCGATGAGCTACGTGCAATCTCCACGATCTCCTCCAGAGTAGCTTGAGGGATCACAGCCCCAGTAGGATTCTGCGGATTACTATCACCCGGAGCTTGGGTTAGTCGTGCTGGGCAAAGAAACATAGCGATGAGGCACAGGAGTGGTGGTATACTTAAGGATAATTAGCTTGGTATTGGGGCGAATCATCTGCTTTAATTCGTCAATATCTAATTTCCACCCATTATTCTCCTTGGATTTCCACAGGCTCACTTCGGCTCCAAGCGAAGTTGGGACCGAGTAGAGCTGCTGATACGTAGGGTAGTGACAGATGACATGGTCACCGGGCCCAACCAATGAATAGAGCAGAAGGAAGTTAGCCTGAATAGCACCTGGGGTGATCAAGACGTGATCAGAAGGTAAAGGGGTCGGTGTCTTGACCGAGTAGAGGTTAGCCAAGGTCCCTCGAAGCCGCTCTGAACCTCGAATGGCCCCGTATGTGAGCTTGGTAGCGAGGTCCAAAGGACTCAGAGATTTATCCTCAGACAGCTCTTGCAGATCCTTCAGTGAGATTGAGGCACAACACGTCTCTGCTATGTTGTACTTAGCACTGTGTTCATATTTATCCATCCACTTAATATGGGGTTAGCAAGAGAACTTGAAATTATGCGGGGTCATTAAGGGGTGAAATAAAGGAAGAAATTGTACATACTTGTTCCACAGCAAATTCTTTTACCTGAACCATGATGGTAAGCCTTCGTAGAGCAATCTTCAGGGATCTCAATTTTGTTGATTGATTATATTTTTTCGCTCTCACACAATAGTGACTTGCTTCTCAAATCGTTCAATACGGGTCACGTGAACGAAGGGTCGGCCCCTCGGATTTAAACCGCTGATTTACGGTGAGAAGGGATTTATGCCCCAGGCTGCCAGGCACCCGCCAGCCATGCATCTCCTTGTTCTCCGCCCGCGTCATCGGTGACTTGCGCCAACCGTCTCAACCTCTCAACTGCTCTCTCTGCGTCTTACCACCGTTCCTTCTGTGCCTTGTTTCTGCTTCTCTTTAGTCTTGTCTTTGGCGCGAAATTTCTGCATCTCTCTTCCTTCTATAGAAAGTGCGCTCGAGTATCGGCCAGGAGCGCTTATCAATGTCGCCTTACCGACTGATTCCATCTGTCATTTAGTTACTCCGCACTGCTTGGCCCGAGAGCCAGATTGCGAGCAAGCGAGGCGATTGTTGTCCGACCGTCGCACACACCGATCACAATGCGATTAAAATCACCATCTCAGCTCTATCTAGCTTTCCTGATCTCGTTGTCGGCGTCTACTGCTGTAGCACAGAGCAACTATTCTGACTCCCATGTTGTATCTCCACTCTACAGTGCCTTTGATAAGCGCCCAGACGATTGTCCACCATGCTTCAACTGTCAATTAGATGCTTTTCAGTGTGCTCAATTTTCTTCCTGCGATAACCTGTCGGGGAAATGCGTGTGCCCCCCTGGGTTTGCTGGTGAGGATTGCTCGAAGCCGACGTGTGGATCGTTGGCCGACGGCCACGAGAGGACCCCCCGGACAGACAAATACTGCAATTGCAAAGATGGCTGGGGTGGAGTTAACTGCAACGTTTGTCAGAGGGATGATGTTTGCAACGCCATGATGCCTGAAGGTGAAGGGGGCGTCTGTTATACGCAAGGTGTCACCGTCAAGGAAAACTTCCAGATGTGCGATGTGACTAATCGCAAAATCCTCGATCAACTCAAGGAGAAGAAGCCTCAGGTGACGTTCTCCTGTAAGGTGGAGGATAATACCTGTAATTTCCAGTTTTGGGTAGACCAGATGGAATCATTTTATTGCGGTTTGGACACCTGTGAATGGGGACTGGAAACCACACACGATCGAAACAAGACTCATTATCGATGCGACAATATCAAATGCAAGTGCATTCCGGGTCGAATGCTATGTGGTGAAGAGGGCTCGATTGATATCGGAGATTTTCTCGACCAGTCCATCCAAGGTCCTGCTTCTTTCACGTCAGTATCTACCGTTGGCGGTAGTGTGGAAGATGGCAGCAAATTCCAGGAACCGGCCATGGATAACCTGATCAAGAGCGTGTTCGGGGACGAAAGTATCTCTCTTAAGTGCCATTCCGGGGAATGCTTATACAAAACAGATGTTCCTGGATACACACGTCCTGTGAAACAAATAAACACACCTCTTATCGCCGGTGTAATTGCTGGATGTGCACTCTTTGTCGTGGCGGTGATTCTGACCGTGTGGTATCTGTCGCGCAGATCGTATCGGGGTCGTATTCAGTTGCCTCTCTCCGATGACTCTGACGATGAAGCTGCCAAGCTCTTGGCAGACCACAAGCCGGCAGCCTTGTATTGGGATAACGTGTCTTATTACTTGAACGGAAAGGAAATCCTATCTGGGATTCAGGGTGTCTCAGAGCCGGGTCAGATAACAGCCATTATGGGCGCTTCAGGTGCGGGGAAAACAACATTCCTAGATATCCTTGCCCGAAAGAACAAGCGGGGTGCCGTCCGCGGTGACTTCTATGTCAACGGCGAAAAGGTGAATGATCATAATTTTAGAAGCATGATAGGCTTTGTTGATCAGGAAGACACTATGCTTCCTACCTTGACTGTACATGAGACCATCCTGACGAGCGCGCTATTACGACTTCCCCGGGACATGAGCCGAGCCTCTAAAGAACAGCGAGTATTTGAGGTTGAAAAGCAGCTTGGGATCTATCATATCAGGGACCAGTTAATCGGGTCAGAGGAGGGCAAAGGCCGGGGTATCTCTGGTGGCGAGAAACGCCGAGTAGGAATTGCCTGCGAACTAGTCACTAGCCCTAGCATTCTCTTCTTGGACGAGCCTACTAGCGGATTGGTAAGATACGAGAAGTAACCCGACTTCTAAACACTCGGAAATCGCTAATATGTCTAAGTAGGACGCCTTTAACGCTTTTAACGTAGTAGAGTGCTTGGTGACCCTAGCGAAGACCTACAACCGGACGGTCATCTTCACTATCCATCAGCCACGATCCAACATCGTCGCTTTATTCGACCGGCTTGTTCTCCTAGCACAGGGAAAGACTGTATACTCGGGCCTCTTTTCGACATGCCAGCAGTACTTTGACAACTCCGGATATTCTTGCCCTCCTGGATTCAATATCGCGGACTACCTCGTGGATCTTACGATGCACGCCAGCGTTACCCGGTCTCATAGTGGTGAAGTCGTATCTCCTCTGTTAGATGTGCGTTCCGATCCACCTAGGACTGCATCTAGCAGCTTGCGGGCCGTCAAGTCAGTTGCTAGTGCGTCAAACGCGAGTATCGAGGACAACTCTAGTAGCACGCTGGAAGCAAATCGAAGACCGAAGAATAACCGCCGAGTTTCGCTCAAACAACGCCAAGATAAACAGCTCTATTCTCGGAAGAAAGATCGTGAGCGTCCTGCTACCCCTAGAACAGATGAGGAGGATGTAGGTGACGTGGTGGAGAACCCTCAGCAATGGTTGCGCCTTTCTCGACAGCCGGCCCATGTTCCACCCCAGATCCTTGATGACCCTGACGAGTTACCGCCAGTTGCACCAGGTCAGACTGACCTTGACATACTGGTTGCGAATTACTCCATTTCAGATGTTGCTCGTTCCGTCCACGACGAAATTGTGGCAGCCGTCCAACATGCTCGTACCGCAAATGGTTCGGCCAACACGGATGTTCTCTCCGATCCTCATACTGGAACGGCCAAGAGCTATGCCCGGGTTGGCTTGTTCCGGCAGTTTCTTATTCTGTCTCAGCGAACTTGGCGGAACCTGTACCGGAATCCTATGTTGATGTTAACTCACTATGCTATCTCTATTCTGCTCGCTGTGCTGTGCGGATACCTATTTTATGGATTAACAGACGATATCAAGGGTTTTCAAAACCGCCTTGGTCTATTCTTCTTCGTTCTCGCCTTGTTCGGGTTCAGTACACTTACTAGTCTTACGGTTTTCTCAGCGGAGCGACTCTTGTTTGTCCGTGAACGGGCCAATGGCTACTACCACCCCGTTACGTACTTCGCGGCCAAGGTGGTATTCGACATCGTGCCTCTGCGACTACTTCCCCCGGTGATAATGGGAATCATCGTGTATCCCATGACCGGACTGATCCCGGCATGGCCGGAGTTTCTCCGATTTATCTTGGTGCTTGTCCTCTTCAACCTGGCAGCTGCCAACATCTGCCTTTTCATTGGCATCGTCTTCCGCGACGGAGGAGTGGCCAACTTGATTGGCAGCTTGGTGATGCTGTTCAGTCTGTTATTCGCCGGTCTGCTCCTCAATCACGACGCAATCCCCAAGTCCGCTTTGTGGTTACAAACCGTAAGTTCTTCAACACTCCCAATTCGAGAAGGTAGAATGCACAAGGCTAACCAATTTCTTCTTTTTCCCTTTTTTCCAGCTGTCCATATTCCACTACGGCTTTGAGGCCTTGATTGTCAATGAAGTGACGTTCCTTACGTTGATCGATCACAAGTATGGACTGGATATTGAGGTTCCGGGGGCTTCCATTTTGAGCGCCTTTGGGTTTGATACGTTGGCATTTTGGAAGGATGTCATTGGATTAGGTATAATATCTGGGGCGTTCATTGTGATTGCCTACGGAGCGATGCATGTTTTCCTTGTTGAGAAACGGTAACCTCTCCGGAACTCCTACACATCCTTTCATCTACACTCAGTGAGACTGGGGCTATCCCCGACAGGTCCTGTATCATGTTCTCCATATTCCTTTTTTATTTCAGTCTCTCTTAACTGGGTTGATTTCTTTTCATTTAATTTTCTCTTTCTCTTATTTTGCCTCCCCTCACCTTTGACATTATGTTCATTTAGCTCCTCTCTAAATTTTTCAAGGGGGGAAGATGATCCAGTAGAAATGTATATACGCCCGTATGAGGAATGAGATTTATTGAAGCGATAAGAAACACAACAGTACAAGTAGGAAGCGGATGGAAGCACGTGTTCCCTTCCTCCCCCCAAACGTCATCGTCTTTTACCCTCATTCTTTTTTCCCTTTCTCTTTTCTTTCCCTTTCCCGTGATCGAGATTCGGGAATTATCATTCGTAAGAGACCCAGGGACTGTTTCCTCCAGCAACACACTGTGCATTTTCCTACATACAGTACTCCGTAGACGAGTAGGTGCGGTGTGGTGATGGGAGACTCCACTTTTGGACTGAGGCATCCCACAGCGATATCGCATTTGAATCGTACCACGATAGCAGCATTCTTGTCCTGGGGTTTACGGATTATATTAATAATAGAGACCTTATCTGCAAGATTTTACTTCCCTTTCATTTTGCCTTTCCAAGAATAATTGCATATTAAATCATTCACCTACTTGTTTGTGGAGATAATGTATGTACATACTACAAGTACGTATACTGGTATGGATGAGTTTATGTACCAATACTGTAATTGTAGGTAATCTCTAGACTCACCGCCCACACCCCATCAATCGCTCTCCAGCCTCAACTTTCCACCTCCAATTTATCTTCACGTCGTCTGCTACCGGCTGTCTTCTCCTGATTCCCCTCCTCTCCGCGTAGCCCAACTTCTTTTCTCTACCCCCGAGAGCGGCTCTTCCCATCCACCTCTCTTTCTTCCCCCTTTACTCCTCCGAAGCCATTCCCCCGAGCATAGTCTCTCGAGTCTGCCCAGCATGTCCGGCGAAGCGTGGCTCTACCTGTTAGCGGTGTTGATCAACGCCGTCAACCTGTTCCTGCAGGTGTTCTTTACCATCATGTATAGCGATCTGGAATGGTATGTTGCTCCTATTTTTGCTTTAGGATTGTGGGAGGAGCTCCAACCTTTTTTCCATATCGGTAAGCAATTGCGACCAAATGACGGAGCTAACCCGCGTTCCGTTCCCGCAGCGACTACATCAACCCTATCGATCTCTGCAACCGCCTCAATGCCTACATTATCCCCGAAGCCGCCGTTCATGCCTTCCTCACTTTCTTGTTCGTGATCAATGGCTACTGGCTTGCGATCGTGTTGAACCTGCCTCTGTTGGCATTCAATGCCAAGAAGTACGTCTCTCTCAACTCAGACTTGCCAACGGGCGTGTTTCGTGGACAGGCCACACTAACCAGATATCGTACGTTTAGGATCTACGATAATGCGCACCTTCTGGATGCGACCGAGATCTTCCGCAAGCTCAACGTACACAAGAAGGTCGGTTGCTCGGGATCTACGTCATTAGTTACTCGGCTGACCTCGATTTCAGGAATCTTTCATTAAGTTGGGTTTCCATCTTTTGATGTTTTTCTTCTACCTGTACAGCATGATTGTTGCTTTGATCCGCGATGAGTCCCATTAAGGTTGCCGCAAGGTGGAACATGCGATGCGCCGTGGCCGTTCTGGCAAAAGCATCGCGTGGTGCGCTTCCTGACTTGCAATGAGTGAGGCTGGATACGCATGATAATACTCTCCGGCAGAGTACATGGACGCTTTAAAGTCGCCAAGCTGGGTTTGCCCAGGTTATCGATTTCGATGCTATGTCGGGAGATGGATGAAATGTAGGATATGCCTATGATGAGGATTTTGACGACGGGTAGGGGTGATGACCAATCATTTTGGTATAACGACTTAGACTGGGATGGTGAGTAACAACTGCATCGCTGTGATGCAGGTTAATTGAGATAATTTGCGTGTATTGTTTGACGTTGCGAATGTATTCCTTGATGTCTGATGTGCTGTATATACCACCACTCAAGCAGTGTGTCAATGAAGAGCGTACGATACCCTTTCTGTGTCTATGTAATAGTATATAATTAAAGAGCAACTCGGTTGTGTATAGGAATGAGAGAAGCTGGTTTGTTGTCTAGAGAGTGCAGTCTTCGCAGTGGGACTCTCTCGCCGCCCGAAAAATTTCCGCCTAGAACTTAAACTTCCGCTCATAAATCCAACCACTTTGCCCTTGCCCTTCTACCTTACCAGCGAATTTCTTTGGTGGAGGTACAGTCTCACAGTATACCATGGCGTCGTTATTAGGTACAAGCTATGAATCCAGCGATGATGAGACAACGCGCCCCCAGATTCAAATTACCGCACCAACGGCAACTAAGATCGTCGCGGCGCCAGAAGTGAATACAGAGGTTTGGTCCCTAGAAACTCTCGTCCTTTATCTTCCCTTCTCTTTGCCTCTCCAACATCTTTCTTTTCTTTTCTTTCCTTATCTTATTTATGCCCTTCCAGACGTTGCTTGTCATAGCCATGTGATATCTAACAATTGTACAGGATCAAGCTCACATGCAAATGATGCTCGCTAACACGTCCTCCCAAGCTCTCACTTACAATGCAACATACGACGACCTCTCTCGCCCCAACCAAGGCCCGGCGAACCCTTTCAAACCAGATGGTCCCGCAAATGGGCTCAAGCGCAAAAATGTGCCAACCGGATACGCAGAGGAAGCAGCAATCAGTGCAGCCACCTTCGCCGCGCAACACCGCACTTTCCAGAGCTTAGGGTACACGCGCAATCCCGGCCTACCGGGCCAGATCGTAGGCGATTTAGACCGGGCAGCGCAGCTTGGAGGCCGGGATATCGTGCAGATGAAGCCCTCGAAGGAGGTATCGGCAGCATTACGGGCAAAGCGGCAAAGGAAGGGCGATTCAAGCATTGTTGAGGGCGAGGGCGCGTATCTAGGACCGTGGGCGAAATATAAGGATGATGATCATGTATACGAGGAAACAGAGGCTGCTGAGGATCGTGAACTTGCCAGTGATGAGGAATATGTTGAAGAAGAGGAAGAGGAGATCGCCGCAGCTCATATGCCTGCCATGAGCAAGCAGGCGACGGACTACCAGGCTGATTCGTCCAAAGTGGAAACCACCGAATTTCACGGGTCCGAACAGTTCGACTACATGGGACGGACGTACATGCATGTACCTCAAGATCTGGACGTCGATCTCAAGAAGGATGTTGGCAGTGTCAAGAACTTCATCCCCAAGAAGCTCATTCACACCTGGAAGTCACATACCAAAGCCATCACATCGCTTCGTTTTTTCCCTCAATCCGGCCATCTCTTACTCTCGTCTGCAGCGGATGGCAAGGCGAAGATTTGGGACGTTTATCATTCGCGTGAGCTTCTTCGCACCTTTTCCGGCCATTCCAAAGCTATCACCGACACGGATTTCGACCCCACCGGAAAGACGTTCCTCACAGCATCCTACGACCGCCAGATCAAACTCTGGGACACAGAATACGGCAAATGCCTCGGTCGTTTCTCTACCGGCAAGACACCTCACGTTGTTCGATTCAACCCCGGCGCGGAACACTCCCACGAGTTCCTGGCCGGTATGTCAGACAAGAAGATCGTCCAATTTGACACCCGCTCCGGCGAGCTGGTCCAAGAATACGACCACCATCTCGCAGCAATCAACACCATCACCTTCGTTGACGAAAACCGCCGCTTCATCTCCACATCCGACGACAAATCCCTCCGCGCCTGGGAATACGGCATCCCCGTGCCGATCAAATTCATCGCGGAACCATACATGTTCGCCCTCACACGAGCAGCACCCCATCCAAACGGCAAATACGTCGCCTTCCAATCCGGCGATAACCAGATCGTCGTCTACGGTGCCACGGACAAATTCCGCCAAAACCGGAAGAAGAGTTTCCGCGGTCACAATAACGCCGGCTATGCCATCGACCTCAAGATCTCTCCAGATGGCCAGTTCATTTGTTCCGGTGATAGCGCCGGATACGTGTGCTTCTGGGATTGGAAGACCGGGAAAATGTACCACAAAATCATGGCGAGCGGTAAGGAAGGTGGTGCGACGACCTGTCTTGACTGGCATCCTCAGGAGACGAGTAAGGTTGCTACTGGCGGATTGGATGGTGTGATTCGGTATTGGGATTAGACTTAGTTTTTTTTTTTTGGTTTTCTTTCTGTTCTTTGCTCTGTTAAAATTGATATACCAAGGTGATCGCTATGCCTTCTTCAACACTTTCTACTTTCTATACCATCCTATATTGCATGAGCATACATATACTCAACTACGGGCCCGGATCATGGGAATGGTGACCTGGAATAACCTGAGGCTATCTATAATGATTAGACTTATAATAGCCAAGTGAACTTTGGAGAGCACAGGATTATGTTAGAAGATCGATTAAATTGTAGATTTTTGTTACCTTAAGTTTCCTCGCATTGTTCGCTATTAATATACATGAATTGAAGCTACGTATATTCGTCCACACACACACACACACACACACACACACACACCCATCCTCCATCGATGACAAACATGAAAGTAAAAGGTAAGAGTCAAGAAATAGATGTCACAGTTAAAAGCTAGCCATCTCAATCCAACTGGCTACAAAGGCCAGCCTCCGTCCACGGTCTGCTGCCATACGGCGCGAGAATTCCTCGAAACTAAGTTTGGCGCCTGTGCCTCCCCGTTCCTTTGCCTCACGCTCGACATGATTAAGGTAGGCCCAGCGCGAGAGGATTAAGGGCGACGGGGGTATGGTGGGGCCATCTCGAGATGGAAGGGTGGAAGTGGATACGGGAGGCAGGGGTTGAATTGATGAGGGAGAGGGTTTAGGGGCTGTTGCTTCTGCTTCGGGGGAGGAGGCGGCTATAGAAGGAGGCACAGGGAAGGAAGTTGTGCCGTTGGGTTGGAGACGGAGTTCGGCGGGGAGGGATTGCTGGAAGGTCGAGTGTGTTGAGGAGGCGTTGTAAGAGATAATGTGTGGTACGGAGCTGTCTTGAGTATCTTCATTAGGACGATGGTGAGGTAATGTAGGGTCAAACTCGGAATCAATAGAGACTGGTCGACTCCGTTCCGATACTGGGGATTCTGGTGACGGAGCAGCCGGCGCAAAGCCAAGCTCTTCTTGGTGGGTTTCGGGTACAGCAGACTCTGCTAGGTCCTCTTCAGGGTCAGCATTGTGAGTTGGTCGTACGGCGTCGTCAGGAAGTCGCAGTACAGGAGATGGAGTAGCAAGAACAGGGCCGTCCCGAACGGGCTCTAGAGGTGGGCTCTGGATGGAATATCCCGCCCGGTCAAGAAGCTCTTCAAGCGGCCTGTCACTGAAGGGGTTATGCAAGGAAGGCCTCTGCTCCTCTTCAATCTCACCGTCCACATTCCGCTCCTCCGGTCGGTCGAAATGCTTCCCAGTATCACTTTGAGTATCACTTTGAGTATCCCTTTGTTCTGCCAGTTCAATCTCTCGAGCCCAGATCTTGCGCTCAGTGCGAGTTCGATAGACTTCCATGAGTAGGTCTTCCTTCGGCTTGAACAGAATGTCAAGTAGTTCGTTGAACCCTTGTTGCGTGACTTGGTAAAGGATTTCTTTTCCAACATCCTTTTCAACTTCCGGGACTTCGAAGCCTCCCCACCGCTCACCAACGAGTATACTGCGAGAGGATGTCGATGGGTTCGACCTCACATCATAGTCATCAGTAACATCGTCCTGGAATCGCACTTTGGACGAAGAACGAGAACGAGGAGATGGCGGGTGTGACTCAAACTCTGAGTGTTGATTATGAAGTTCATCCTCAATCGACACATCATCCACATTTGAGTCAGTCTCGTAGCCTGCAGGAGCATTGGCGCCATCTTCTTCATCGGTATAGAATGCCCTACGACGCCACCGTTCATCGATCCCGTGCCTGCGAGCTGCATCCACTCGTCTATCATCATCATCAAACATTCTGTGGTATACAGCCGTGCCAATCCGAGCTCTGTCAACTGGATCGGTGACCTCTGATAAAGGAACATAGGCCCCAAGAGCTGTCACAATATCTTCATCGCGAATATGTTCAGCCGGAGGCCAGCGATCTGTGGCAATCGACGAGCTGGAGCCATCAGAACTGCTAGCATCATCTGCATTCTCACCTCCTAGGCTTCGCCTTCCTTGATTAGGTAGCCGGACGGATGGAAACAGTGGTCGGATACTTCCGTATCGGCTTCTAACAGCAGCGTCACCAACGACGGCATGCCGATCACCGGTGTCAGTCCCATCGGGGCGCAAGATGCCTTCGTTGTCCACGATCTCCATGTCTCCTTCATGATTGACCCGTTTGCCTTCTCCAGTTCTAGAGACCTCTCCTGTAGGAATGCTTCCAGGGAATGCAGAGCTGATTGGCTGACTCCCAAGAACGACATCTCGCGCACCACCCTCTAAGAAATCGTCTTCCATACCCGCAACCATGTCTCGAGTGAGTTCTCTACTGAGAGCATAATATGCTCGGAATACTCGTAAAAAGTCCTTCCGTTCCACGTAACCGTCGCCATCAATATCGTAGCCACGGAAAACACGGCGCAGCCTTTCATCATTGCTCTTATTATTGAGGCTTGCGAGGCCTTTCAGGAACTCTTCAAATCCAATTAAGCCGTCACCGTTCGTATCATAGAAAGCAAACATTCGGTCGTAAATGAGGCTAGGAGGCGGTGGGCGGACAGAAGTGTTAGGCACAAAGCATCGGTCAAATGTTTTCCGGTCGATCGCCATATACAGCTTGTTAGGGTCATCTGCCCATTCGTGATTTGCCAAGCAACGGAATTGATCCCAAAGAGCGTCCAGCTCCGTGTTCTCGAAGTTAGTGTCCTTCATCAAACGTTTGGCTAAGGATCGAGCCAGACTGCGTGGAAGCATAGAGGGTTTCCCAGGATACCAGACAGGCTGGGACTGCCGAGGGTTTCCTAGGAACGGAGCCGGGATCCGTACTTTGTAAAACAAATGGGTCTTGATATGGACCTGCATCGCCTCGCACGTCTCACAGAGATCATAATCAATGCAGTTTGCGCACCGGTACCGAATGCCTTGGATAGGCATAGCACCGCAGCTATTACACGTCACCCCCCTATGAATATAGCCATCTCTCCTTGCTTGGTCCTCTGCAATATGATAAAGAAGATTGAGGAGGTTCTGGCCTTCCCTTGTCGGAGACGTGTCATTGTTCCCCTCGCGCCAGGAAAAGACACTCTGGTCATCGACCACTGTCTCCCCGCCATCCGGATTCTGCACGGGCGAAGATTCATCAGGGAAAGTGGAGGTCGACAAGGTAACCCTCTCACCATTCTGCCGTCGGCGACGTAATTCTTCCCCGTAATTGTTGTCCTCATTAAACCGAGCCAACGCCCTCTCGATCCCCGCGCGCGAGATCCCACGCCGCTGAAGCTGCTCAGTTAAATAGTTTCTTTCCGCACTGCCCTGTTCCAGAATATGCGCCGGCGGAAAGTCCAAAGCGAGGAACGACTCCAGAAACGTATCCTCCATCATCTCACGCATCCGTTCCGCATGAGCCTGAGGAACACCGACTTCCTCCATGAGCTGGTCTCGAGTCGCGAGTAGCGATGGGAGCAACCCGCTTTCCACACGTCGACCATCTTCTGTTTCTATACGAAATGTGCCATATACTCCGTTCTGGCGCTCTAGTTGCTCAAGGTGGGCGATGGCTCGAGACGAAGGAGTTTCGATGGGCACACTTTCCGAATGTCTCCGTAGACCGCGCGGGCGCCGAATAGTTCTTCGGCGACGAAGAGATTGTTGGGACGAGGAGGAGATGATGAGATTGTTGATATAGACAAGAGCGTAGGCTGCTGCGACACCGGTGAGTAGGTAGAGAACAGGACGGTATCGTGACAAGGCGAGCCGTGGTTGAGGTCCCGACATAGCGGTGTTTGCAACAGCGTATGGTCTATGGTTTATTAAATGGGTCCATCATTTTTGTAGGAGGCACGGGTGAAGTTAGAAAAAAAAAGCTTATAACAAACAAGGCTCTCAAACGGAGAAGACAACAACGGTGAGAAGTGTAGTATAAGTAGTGGTTGGGGAAGAGTTGGAGGCGGTTGTCTATTAACTGACCGCCTTCGGAGTTTGTAACAGATTAAGTCTACTCATCAGTAGTAGTAGTAGGTATTAGTGGCCCTCCGACCACCCACCGCCTTTCGCCAGTGGGTGGTCGGAGGGCCACTAATATGACCAAGTTTTCTTGGACTGTACTGTCACTAGTATTTAATGGTGATTGCTCCGCTCACTACCCGCCTCTCTAGGTGGTATACTACTACTAGATCACAAAAAGGTTAACAGACGCTCGATAACTTCGTTTGTACATGATCAGTCGTCCCATATGTGATGTGCTCTATCTCAATTCATCGTCCTTCTCTTTTAAAGGTTGCAATGTACTCGTATGCTTTGGAACGTTCTCTTGTCAAATCTACATAACCCAGAATAACGTTTGCCGAAGGATTCTTTTTAAGCTCCGATCAAATCAACGACCCAGCTTCTTCTCACGCATGAAGAAGCTGCTGACTAGGGCAAAGAACACAATGGCAATCATAAATGCAAAGCCTTTGTTCATGGCCCATCCATAGCACCCTCGAACTACTTTTGCAACACTCGGGTTAAGGGTCTTGATAAAATCGAGGCTCTGTCGCACGCCGTCCACGATACTGTCGATATCTTTGCTGTCGCGCAATGCAGTCCTCAGCCGGCTTCGTAGAATTTGCTGGACCACCGTCGAAGATAGGGACAGGCCAATTACTGAGCCGAGTGACCGGAAGAGGTAAGAACAGGCCGTCACCACTGCCTGATCTTCGGGTGTCGAATTGGAGACTGCAAGCGAGGTCAGAAGTCTGATGCTCGAAAACTGAACCTAGTGAAACTTACTAAGGCAGATTAAGGTCGACGTGACACCAATCCCATTGCCAAACCCCGAGAGCACCATTCCCATAACCATCGGCACAAGGCTTTCGGTTGCACCGCCAGAGAAAAGGAAGATCATTGTGACTCCCAGTGTAAGTAATGAATACCCCACTACTGTTAGCCAATAAAATTTGCCAGTCCATTTCATAACGAATCCGGCAAAAAGAGACCCAGAAACGCCGGCAACGATGCTAGGAAGAAGACGCAGCCCAGCGACAGTAGCAGACACACCGTCTACAGCCTGGAAATAAAGTGGTATGTAGAAGAGGGCTGCGAGCCAGCCCCCGAAACTGAAAAAGTTACAACCATAGGTGGAAAAGAAAGTTCGGTCAAAAATAATATGACCAGGTGCAAATGGTTCCGCTGCGTAGAAGACTTCGACCACAACGAAGAGCACGAATAAGATAGCCGATACACTCAGCGAGATCACAGTGATTGGTATAGTCCAGGATACATTGCTGCCGCGATCAAGACCGAGGAGGAAGCCAAAGACTGCCCCAACGAGAATAATCGCACCTGGAAAGTCGATGCGACGGAGCTTATCTTTCCAATGACTATCTTCTTGGGGTGGCAATTCCAGCGTGATAAAGACCGCCAGAAACGCAAGGACGCAGATAGGGGCCTGAGCAATGAAAGCCCTATAAGGAGTCAGAGATATGCAACGTTTCACATTGGATAAGACATATACCAGCGCCAGCCAATATAATCAGCCAATATACCACCTGCACGTGGAACAGCGTTAATGGAGCGAACCAAACACTGACAATGTTTTTCTTACCAAATGGTGCCCCAATTCCAGATCCAGTGGCATATATAATGTTGATAATCCCTTGCCAAACACCTCGATCTCGGAGTGGAACGATATCGCTCAATAGGATGCTGACAACCGTTGTCATACCGCCTCCTCCAATGCCCTGGAAAACCTATATCATCCATGAGCCACTGCGTAACCACATTTTATATTCAGTATACACATACACGTGCAGCAATCAGCTGATGAATGTTCTGTGCTAGACCGCAAAACAAGCAACCAATGCCGAAGACCGCATACGCCCACAGCAAGCATGCCTTCCGGCCAAAAATATCACTCAACTTTCCGTATAGCGGCTGGAACGATGTCAAGGTTAGGAAGTAAGAGGTGGCAATCCAACTTGTCAGATTCAGCGCGTGGAGGTCACTGCCAATCTGCCCATAACTAGCCATGATAATAGTTTGGTCGGCTGCAGATAAGAAGACCTGATATTGATAGATTAGCATAGGCTTACATGCTCCAAAAGATGACTTCATACGCCAATTGAGATCGCAGGAAATATAAGACTTAGCCTTGGCGTTGCCTCCTTCGTATTCTTATTTTGTGTTTCCTGTGATTCGCCATTCTGTTCTAGAGACTCTGTGTCGCGCAAGCCAGAGATGGAGCCGTTTGAGGGAGGACGGGCAGGATTGCCGTTTACTCGCGACCCTAGCAATGGGGATGTCTCCGTGGGTATCCTTTCAGAGGGCATGATGCTCACCTCACCACTTCCACGGCTCAAGAGCTAAATACTAACCAATCGAGGCAAATACGAAGGAAAGGTGATCGATCCCGCCCGCAAGTACATATATTGCCGGTTTCGGGTCATCACCAAATCACGTGCTGATAAGCGACCCCACTAGGCTTACAAATTGGATCGTAAAACAAGCCCTTTTCATTGGACAAATCGGCTATCGGCCCTCCTACTAGTAGATCCAGAGCCATGGATAGCCGATAAAGTTACTACTACTTACTATGGACGACTAGATATTTGGTCAAAAGATGACTCAAAAAGATGTATTATACCATACACATATAAGCGTCGTGCCCAGTTAGATATTACGACATTATATAGTTTTGGTCGTATTCTCTAATCATCTTCACTCTAATAGACCTTTCTAACATTTTAGTTCATGCCTCGGTTTTAGCTTCAGCTGTTGGCATAGGGATAGGTCCACCCGGAGAATCTGGTAGGCGAGCCGTCAATACCTCAACACCGTCTTCTGTCACCAGCAGAGTGTGCTCGAATTGGGCAGACAAAGATCCATCGGCGGTGGTGCTAGTCCAGTCATCAGGCCATGTGCGGTCCCTGTGGGTACCGATGTTAATCATGGGCTCAATTGTAAAGCACATTCCAGGCTTTGCAGTCCCCACCGCCTTGTTCTTAGCATAGTGAGGAACATTAGGAGCACAGTGAAACAGCTGGTTGATGCCATGACCGCAGTAGCTCTTGACCACACTGCAGTTCCGACTCTTTGCGTGCTTTTCAATGACATTTCCTGGGTCTCTGAACAGCATGCCGGGCTTCACCAGCTCAATGGACTTTTCCAAACACTCCCGAGACGTCTCCACGACTCGGACGGCATCTGGATTTGACCGAGCTTTTTCTCCGACATAGTAGGTTTCGTTAAGATCACCATGGAAGCCATTATGATACAGTGTCACATCAATGTTGATGATGTCACCGTCTTCAAGCGGGCGCTGGTCGGGGATACCGTGACAGATGGTCTCGTTAATCGACGTGCAAACGGACTTGGGGAAGTGCATATAGTTCAGCGGCGATGGGTAGGACTATACCTGACTCAGTATCAAGCGACTCGGCTAAGCTCGCTGGGTCCCCCCAGGGTACACTGGCAACTTACATCGCGTTCTATACAGGCCTTGTGAACCACCTCATCAAGGTAATCGGTTGTAATACCAGGCTTCAGCTCCCGTGCGGCAATATCCAACACCTCACGGGCCAGGCGGCAAACTTTCCTCATACCCTCTTGTTGTTCCTTGTTCAGGATGGTAATGTTATGTCGGCCAATGAACTTCTGCTCTGATCGAGGAATGCCGTCTTTGGCATAATCGGGATGAGGGATCGATTTGGGAATTGTTCTCCGGGGTGACAGCGGATAGACGGGTTTCAAAGAACCGGTAAACTGGTAGGCCGGGAAAGGGTTGAATAGGCCGGTGGCTGGATCTGGTTCAGAAACTACTTTTGGCGGAAACAGGCTGGTGAGGATATTACTCTTTGCTTTATGAATGCCCTTGTGCTCGCTCTACAACAGCATTAGTATATGAGAAAGATCACGAGAAAAGATTGCGAGACGCGTGGACCCTATGGGCCACACAAGGAAGCCTACCCAACTCCGTTTGAAACATTCCTGTGAACAGAAAAAGCTATCCGTGCCCTGTTTAAGGCATGTCGGACACTGTAAAGTTCCCGCGATCTTGTCGCAATCCACCCCAATACATTTCCGGGTCGCAGTTTCCACTGCCATGTTATGACGTAAAGGCAGAAAATTATATACTAAAGGAATGAGAAACAAACAACAAGTGCGACAAAAGGTCAAGTCCACTGAAAGGATGAAAAGTTGCGAAAAGTAGGAAAAATTGGCGAAAATCCCCCACGGATGCAGTCTCGGTCCAAGAGCGACTATACCCAAAATGCTGACATATCTATCCAGAATAGGGATAGTGCATCCTCTTCATGTAGGATATATGTCGGTCATGCTTAAACGCCCTTAGGCGCACGGCTAATAATCATGTGACCGGGCTTGGAGCAATCGAATTTGAAGAGGATGGCGCAACCAACGCTTACCTTAATTGGGAGAAAATCATTCGATGCCACTCACGTGTTGGTCACGTGGGGGAAGGTTCGATCAGTCATTTCCATGAGCCATAGTAGTTGATGATATAGGAGGGGATTTTCTAAGGGGGGGAAATATTCAGTAACAAGGTACACTTGACGTGATAAACTTCCTTCGATTTTACGGTCACCATGGCACAGGAGGCTCCAAGGAAGCAAAAGGTAGTCATCGTAGGTGCCGGACCGGTCGGATCTTTAGCAGCCCTATACGCTGCCGCCAGAGGCGATGAGGTCGAACTATATGAGTTGCGTGGAGGTGAGTCAACATCCATGCTAGACCGTATAAGGTCCTACATTCTGGGAAGGCTTATCCTTGCGGAATTGATTTCCTTTCGGTTTTGAGTGACACCATGATCTGATATATATCACTTGTAATGTCTGTCTATTTGGGCCTTTTTCTCACGTCGTGGGGTAACACGCAGACCTCCGCGATCCTACCACGATCCCATTAAATTTCACCAAGTCAATCAATCTCGCTCTCTCCGAACGGGGGATCTCATCCCTGAAAGGGTCAAATCGCCATTGCATGATCGAAAATATCCTGAAAGATGCCATTCCGATGCATGGTCGTATGATCCACGGGAGAGACGATGGAAAGCTCTGGGAAGCCGCACAAGCATACGACGTGCATGGCCAGGTTAGTGTTTACCAACTTGTTTTTGAGGAGAGCAATACTTAACAGGTTCCCAGGCCATCAACTCAGTAGACAGAGGCACGTTGAACAATGCGTTCCTTGATGAGCTGGAGCGGACACCGAACGTCAAACTATTCTTCAATCACAAACTGACTGGTGCGGATTTTCATTCAAACAGAGCATGGTTTGAGCGGCGAGCTCCAGGGGATACACCCCTTCCCGGCTCCTCCAACCGTGTCCCTGAGATTGAAGTAAGCTTTGACTACTTGATCGGTGCAGACGGTGCCCATTCCGCCTCGAGGTACCATATGATGAAATATTCTCGAGTAGACTACCAACAGGAGTACATTGATACGTTGTGGTGCGAATTTCGAATTCCACCATCGGACAGTGGGGGCTTTCGTATCTCCCCAAACCATCTGCATATTTGGCCTGGGAAGGAGTTCATGTTCATCGCCCTCCCGTCCCCGGACAAATCTTTTACGTGTACTCTGTTTGCCCCTGCAGCCCACTATGTACAGCTAGAGAGTTCGTCACAGAAACTGGTCGAATCCTTTGATACTAACTTTCCCGGTGTATGCCCGGATCTAATTACCCCGGAAGCTCTGCAGGAGCAATTCAAAGAGAACCCTCACCTCCCCTTGATCAGCATCAAAAGCAGACCCCACCATTATGACTCCAATGTCGTTATTGTCGGAGATGCCGCCCACGCCATCCTTCCCTTCTATGGACAAGGCCTCAACGCAGGGCTTGAAGATGTTCGTGTCCTCTTCGAGTTCTTGGACAAGCACAGCGCATATGATTTGAACGCAAGCCTCGAAGCTCGTCGAGAATCTCGCCGAACAGCTTTCCAGGCATACACTGATCAACGTACGGCTGATGCGCACGCCATCAACGACTTATCCAAGCAAAATTATCTAGAGATGCGCTGGGGAGTGAAGACCCCACTATACAAAATCCGCAAGTCAATCGAGGAAATGTTGGATCTCCATGTGCCTAGCTTGGGCTGGAAGACACAGTATGCTCGGGTCAGCTTCAGTACTCAGCGGTACTCCGACGTCGTCAAGGTGGCCCGCAGACAAGGCAGGATACTCGGCTATGGACTCGCCTCTGCATTCATATCAAGTATAGCGGTCGCTGGAGTACTGGTGTGGAAGACACCCAGCCGGTTTTCACCCCTGCCTATACTACAGATGACAATTGGGCTTTTGAGTGAAACTTGGACACAGATTTTGCCTAAAAGATCTTAATGATGCATAGATCCTTGTTGATCGATATTCGTGGCCTGTTATGTGAACTCGTGCCCCCCCTCCTTTTCTCCCCTTTTATTTTTCACTTCGCGAGTAAACGCATGTCTTGTTTATAGAGACAGAGATAAACCATGGATATAGTTGAACCTAGGTGTTTTGCACAGACGGTAGATATTTCATAGAACGTAGAATTCAACGCCTCTGTAGTCAGTTCATCGAATGTTCCTTCCTTTTCGACTCGTTTCCATCAAATCATCATGCTGAGAGCATATTATTGTTAGTAACCATAGGCAATAAGCAGATGTTCGAAGCGAGCCACAGGCACAAGTTGAACAATTGAAGAAGGATCATGGCATCTGGAAACCCTGGGGATGCGAGATTTACAAATTGAAGAATATGGATTAGCTGCAAGTGCAGCTATCAAATTATCAACATATCCCTAGTAACCCTACCAGACCCTTGGATGGCTATTTCTTGCTTCTGCCTCCTTTGTCTCTTTATTCTTTGGTAGCGTGTGAGCGGCATAGCCAAACGCAATGTCGGCAACCTTGAGCTGCAAAGGTATCCTAACCACTCATTCCCCGTTCGGCAAGGGGATATGGGGTGTAAGAGAGCTCATGAAAAATACCTTCCACAGAAGTTCCAGCTGTGGGATAGTGCATTGTCACTCCCGTCCTTTGGATGACTAGGGACACATCTGCGGTTTAGGCCACCATGGAAATAGCACATCGGATTCAAAAAGCCAGACCATTGTAGCCAGGAGAGATTATGAACAAGACAAGCGGAGACATAACAGACATTCAATCATCCAGTTGTGTATAATCAAACGGGCATCGGGGAGGCCAACCAGTAGCTTACTCCATCGTCGTCCATCGAGCAGGTCGGAACGGGGGAATGACAAAACTTGGAAGTACCCACACCACAAATACATACAGTTCAGTATGGTCAAAATAAGCGGACATTAAACATAGAAGTAGGCAAGGTGAATAGACATCCTCCTGGTTTGATTATGCAGTAAACAAGTGTACTCAAAAAGCCAGAACAAAACGCAGAACCAAACAGCACGACCAGAAGAGAGGGCAAAAAAGAACCATGACATCACAATTTGAGTTAAAGCACAATAACGAGTGCGACATGTACCCTAGTGGTGACCAAGGGCAGCTCAGGAAGGGACCTCAGTATATTTCGTTATCCATGGGTTCTCCAGAAGGATGATTTCCGGGCTTAGATTCTCACGGGCCAAAACTTGGAATGCTGTATTATCCATCAACCATCGGGATCCGAGAAAGGGTTATATATTCCGACCAAGTGGAGAGAAATTAGAAGTCCGGGTGATCCAAAGCCAAAAGGTTGGCTTCCGCAAGGAGGCATTCCTGGTAATAGCCTATTATGGGAAAACGGAAATGTACCACAGGA
Source organism: Aspergillus alliaceus (assembly GCF_009176365.1). NCBI lineage: Eukaryota > Fungi > Ascomycota > Eurotiomycetes > Eurotiales > Aspergillaceae > Aspergillus > Aspergillus alliaceus. Next base: position 229,566 of record NW_022474737.1, read on the forward strand.
CTTAGGACACGATGGTTTCCAACGGGGTCTGGTTTGCAGCAAAGAGAGAAAATGGCCATAATGTATGGGAATATCACATTCAAACTTGAAAGAACCAGGACTTATTCATGGATTGGCGAACTTGACCCGGCGAGTACGTCGATCCTGGATGCGCTTCTCCGTGTCAACATAAAGACGGTCTAAGTACTCCATGGCACTCGCATCTTTAAGGATCTTTGCCACTTGGGTCCCAGCTGAAATCAGCTGGAGAACATTCCGATCATCCTTGATAGGTCTAGACTGATGCTTGGCAGCATGTCTCATTTCCAGGGAGTTTTCCAGCACCGTGACTAATTGCTTGATTTGTCCATTATACAAGACCCGGGCGGGAATGCGGCGCTTGGTGGCCAGTCTCTTAAGGAGATATACCCACTCAGTCCATTCACGGTCTGAGGGAATCCTCACCTGTCTCTTGTCTGGTTCCAAGGGAATCGGAAATTGATACTTTGCAACAAAGTCAAATGCACATTGCGACAGCCGGTCATTCACTGCGCTCAAGATTCGATCTTGCTCTGAAACATCAAGATTAGTAGGAAGATGAGGGAGATCCCTTCCTTGAGCCGCTATAATACGCGGGGAGGGAATATCTAGCAACTGATGGGGTCCATCAAATTCGTCCCGGTTAGACGGCCGTCTCTGTGAGTGGTAACGGACAGTGCCCTTGATCTTTTCAGAATTACGCCGGCCAGGCCTTTCGACCAGGTATTCCAGATTCTCTGCTGGCTTAACAAAGTTGCAATCGCGCCTAAGTGTCTCCGGAGGTAGGTGGGCAGGGTGTTCCCACTCTCGAGTAACTGGACGCGGCAACGGCCCCACGGGAGAGACAGTTATCCCAACAGAGGCGTGAGAAGTCACCGGAAGACAGCCATATGGCATGGGAAACTCAAAATCCGGCGATACTTGCTTTGATAGCCTTGCAGTAGCAGCTTGACTGTCTTGTGGACCACAATCACGATGTGGGGGGGAAAACCGTTTGGCGCTAGACAAGTTCATCTCAGCACGATACATCTCTTCCCAATGGGAAGTGAAGCGACACGACATGATTAGATACCTTGGATGGGGATGATATATCAATGGAGGCTCGCTAGCCGGCCCATAGTTTGGTGGTTGTTGAGGCATGATGCCGCTGGAAACGGTGAGCCTCTTTCAAATATCTAGAGACCGATTGGGAACTAGAAAGGGACGAAGGGATATGCCAGTTGGCGCTGACCTGTGCCGGGACCACGAGTCGGATTCGCTACTAATCGAGTGTGTACAAGATCCACTGCCTGATGTCCCCGAAAAGTAGCTAAAGGTTGAAGACATTGCTGTTACTTGGGCTGATGGGGTCGACGCATGAGGTTGTATTTAAGCACAAAACAAAAAGACTAATAGGATATTCTCGAAGTGCTGAACCAGATTGTTTCCGAGCAATGTCTTACCCTGAACCAGGGAGCTTCTGGTCTAATATAGATATCAAGGTAAGCGAAGGTAAGGATATGGGCCCAATCGTTGTGGGCCGAGACGAGTCGTTGCTTTTTCCGTCCTACGATATCTTAGATAAAGATAGGCAGGGCATGAAGAACTCCACGCTGCAACGGCTAAGGGCTACTCACAAAGAGACCTCCGTTCCTGTGTAGAGCAAGTCTTGCGGAGAAAGACCAAGATATACAACAGGACCAGAACGCCAATCAAATTCTCTTAACAGCAGGGCCCCGTTTGACAAGGTTCACGGAAAAAGATTAGACAAGGGCGTCAAGAACGACTGGACGAGGATAAATAACGGCCATCGCAAAAAGGGAGCGATGGACCAGGAAGGTGCCTGACCCAGCTTCGATGACCGTCGTTTGTCTCACATTCAATCAGGTGCTGCACTGCCTTTAGGGGGTGCACCTCCCGTGGGATCAGCCCGGAAAAGATGGAAAGCAACCTTCCGGGTGCTGATCCTACCCTGAAAGGAGATAGGACCATAGGACATGGGGATGGAAGAGGAGAAACGACCGCCTGCGCTGGGTTTTGGGCAGCAACATCAGGATTGCGCAGGGCGCATGCATCCGCTAGGGCAGAGTGACAGGTTGTCTCAGGACTTGGCTCCATCGGAGATCATTCATCAATTATATCACAGGAAGCTCCTGGTTAGAGTTTCCAGTGCTGAGTGGGTTTTCCCCACAGATCCCGGTGTGGATATGGCTGCGAGAAAGAATCCATGGTAGTAGACGTATAATAGTTTGGTTTGTTGGGTGTCAAAGAACAGTGCCATTTATCGTTCGGGTTGAGGGCGCCAGGACGCAGGGAAGTAGGTGCTACGGAATGTATTTTCCAATCTCCAATCCCGCTTCCGCTTTCTATGGATTGGACTGGTCTATGCTTTCACCATCGAAGCAACTGCCGCTGCACTTATGTACCGATGCTGACTTAAAACTCGTGTTGATCACTGATGGATCCGTCGCCGGGAGTACTAACAGGATGGGGCCACAGAAGTCCGAAGCGCAATAGTGTCTACCATTATAGTGGTACGAGGTTGAACAACCTCAATGGATCAAGATTCGAACAGATGGCGGCCCGAAATTGGGATTCCATAGTGGAGCACACGAATCTTTGTCATTCCTGTTAGGATCCTGATGCTTCTTGACACAAGTTGGGCATACACCTGGCTGCAGGTTTTGTTGCCCAAGCTGCGGGCCATCGCAGTGACCAGCCCTCATCGCATGTATTTGCGGGGTGAACCAATTTGGCCACTAGAAGAAGGCCGAGATCAATTCAATTATTGGATGCTTACTTCAAGTTTTGCCAACTAATAAGACAAAAATGACTATGTGGATCAGTCGTTCTTGGAATCAAACTTATATTGTTGGCTATGATGAAGACAAGGGCATCATTAGAGCAGGCAGTCAGGGTTAAAAAAAAAATGCCGAGTCAGTCCTTTGCGGCGCAGACCGGGAGAGACCGCGTACGTCGACAATCGTTTGCAGCCAATAAATTATCCAGAAGACTACCTGGCGAGTTTGAAGCTGGGAATGATTCGTGGATTACAATGGCTAATGTATCTGGTCACGTCAGAGCAACACATACCCACCTCCTGATTGCTGGGAGGGTCACACTGTTGATGCAGTATTTCTTGGCTGAGATGCACGCGAAGATCATTCATCCTTCTTATATGCCTTCTGCATTGGTAACTCAATGCCCATACGGCGAGCATACTCCTTGGAATCCGAGTGAATAAGGACGTCAGAAATGTATAAGGTCGGTAGATCTTGTGGCATGCCCACTTACCTCACAACTTAGCCGAATGCCGTGCTCAATTCCGACTCGAGGTTGGTACCCCAGTATCCGCTTTGCCTTTTCGCCGCTGGCATAACGAACTGAGCATGCATCCCTCACACTGCCGCGACTCAAGGTGGTTGCCGTCCCAAAGACCCATGTCAAAAACTCACAGATCAAGCCAACAAGGTACGCCAGTGCTTCGGGGACACGGATCTCAAAAGGGGGTATGTGGCCAAAATGGGCCCAGATGGCGAGACAAAAGTCCCTGAAGGTGATAGGTTCGTTGTTCTGAATAAAGAAGACTTCACCTGCTGCAGTTTTCGAAGACATCAAATTCTCAGCGGCTAGGACATGGGCATCGGCAACATTAGTAACATATGTCACGTCCCACAAGTTTTGGCCATCACCGACGATGAATGGAGTTTCACCCTTGGCTATACATGCGTGTATTGCAGGGACTAGTTGATAGTCACCAGGCCCGCATAGCACAGAAGGCCGGAGAGCACATGTAGCCATTGTGTCGCTCGATTCCTTCAGGACCATGGCTTCTGCAGCAGCCTAAAAGTAGCGGAGGATATACATCAGCATGCCAGAAACTAACCCCGCGAAACACAGAATGGCGTATCAAATGGGGTATCAACCTTAGACTCGCCGTAAATGAGTGAAAAGGGAGGCGTAGGCCATCGCTCATCGACATTGTGATAGGGTACATCCATATGATCCGTCACAACGCAGCAGGAGCTGGTGTAAATAAAGCTCTTCACTCCATTCTGTTTAGCAGCCAGCAACATATGTCTAGTTCCTTCAACATTAATTTTCCTAACATGCTCTTCCAGCCTCCTTCCGAACCGTTCACTCAGGGCTGGAACAATCCCAGCTGTGTGGATAACGACATCCGGCTTGACCTGCTGCATTACTTTGCTGACATCTTCTTGGATGGTAATATCGACCTGGATGAAGACAATACCGTCCAGAACCATAGGAAGCGGCCCAGGCGGTTTTAGATCTAGAACAGTGATGGCACACTTAGGATGTTTTTCTGCGAGAGCTCTAGCGATGGCTGTGCCCACAAACCCGGTTCCACCAGATATGAGGACGTTCTCCATAATGGAGGCTTAAGAACATGCTACAGGCGTGATACTAAGATAGAATATAAGAAAAATGAAGAGAAAATTAAAGAAAAAAGAAGAGAAAAAAGAAGAGAAAAAGAAGAGAAGAAAGAAGAGAAGAAAGAAGAGAAGGAAAGGAAAGAAAAAAAGGTGGGTGAGGTTTACTAACAAGACCATCCCTAACAGCAAAACAAATGTGTTTAGGAGATGACAATGTAAACAATTCAACCTACGTTCATACATACCACACCACATGACAGGGCCTAGAATCCCATCAAGTTCGGGGTAATCTTTCCTCTGTTGGTATGTATCAAAACACCAGGAATTTCCACCGCATACCTACTGATCGAGGTTCTTTGTTATTGCATGACTTGCCCTTTTCCCGTTTGATCTAGTCGGTCTTCATCCAGTTCCAAGCCACAGATTGCTGTAAGAGAATAAATGATTGAGAACCCGGCCGGGCAACGGAGCGAAAGCGCAAAATGAAGGGAAACTAAGTAATACATGAAGTCGATCCTATGTTACTGTACAAGGTATCCATCCCAGCTGTCGCAAACATAAAAAGAAGATACAAATCACGGGCGGAGGCATTGCGACTGACCAAACTCCGGTTCAAATGCAAAACCCACGGCATCCAACACATCAAAGAAACGCTCTATCTTGTTTTGCCTTTCCATATCCACCCCGACAATTTAGAGCACCCTACAGAGAACCAAGCCTCCCACTTGCTTCTCAACACATTCTCGCGCCTCCATGATACCCCGATCCGTCGATAAGTATAAACTTTCACCGGGAGACCGCAAGCCTTCCACATATCCACTCTTTTCTCCGCGAATTACCTGTCGGAGGCCTGTGACATCTATTGTGATCCTTCTCTTGGGCTTGCTAACCATGCTCATGTTTCCCAGGACCGGGTCGCTCTGCCAATACTTCAATCCGAGCCAAAGACGCCTTGAGGCGACATTGCTTTGGGTCAACGATTTTACGCCTTCGATTTCATCGTTTGCCGTGGGAACGCCCAGGAGGTTATGTTGGGGGGGAGGAGTTAGGCCTCCACGGACGACGGAGGAGATGTAGCCAGAGTTCTGAAGTGCAAGACATAACTTCAGGTGTAGCTGTGTGTTCGGGATAGATGTGAGACCCAATCGGGCCTTGGTGGCGTTATTTAGGTGGGAGCAGACGTGGGCGAGATTGACAAGAGACATTTTGAGCGTAGATTGGCCCAATTGAAGGGACCTTTGAGAGTTGGGGAAAGGTGTGCGGGAGACCTGATAAATGACTGGTTACGGAAGGGAAGAGTATAAGCACTACATTCCCATAGTAAGTCAAGGAGACAAGTAGACCTACCAGAATGGAAATTGCTCGGGAGAAGAATGGAATGAAATGAGATCAAACGAATGCCGGTCCCAAGTGACAAAAAGACCCCTGGAATAATGTTGCCGATGGGGGCAGCGAAGTCGTGATGATGCGGAAGCTCAAATGAAATTTTCGGATAAACGATGTAACGGCTCCGATGGCGTCCTCCTATAGGCGGACAGGCATCTACGGCATCAACTAATCACAATGCATCTCCAAGCGCCTTTGTAGCCGCCGGCCTTCTTAACACTTGCAGCTTACAGGCCAGTCCATTGCTTCCCCTCGGTGGTAGTTCCATATATAATGATGTCCCAAGGCTTCCTTAACTTGCCTCTTTGCATTCTCTTTCTCCCATTTCTATTACCCCCGTTCGCAACCTCTTTTAGTATAGTACTACTAATAAGACATAATGCCTCCATTGCCGGGTGAAGAGCGTGTGCTGACGGTGTAAGTTCTACTATTACCCCACAAAATGTTTCTGTTACTTCTCTCATTCCTTTACAATGTGAACATTGAATCTAACTCGCTCATAGCTTTGCCGACATCCATTATTACTTCACACCGCCGACACCCAAGCCTCTCCATCATAGGTTCGATAAAGGCTCCTATCTATACCTCTATTACAATAGGGCCCAGCACAAGACGAGGATTGAAGTAGCAAATAATCCGGGTACTCCAGATCAAGATGCATTCAATGGCGGTGGGTCATTCCACCCGTTCTCCGGGTATGATGCATACCTTGCTGACTGATGTACAGCTCTAAGTCAGGCCTACCTCCGTCATTCCACCAATTTTCCGACGCTATGTACATTGACGGTAGATGGTAATCCACTATCACAGGACGCGCAGGCATTTTCTCCACCATCGAATGGCAGTTCTATTGAGTGGCTATTGCCGAGTGGTGACCTACGCGACGAGAACAGAGAATTGCGTCTGCACACGCTAGACATCTATTTCTGGACTTCGGATGACGCAGATAAATTCCTTGACCTAGTGGAAAATTACTTGTCCCCCTCGCAGATCGAGACAGACAGACATCCATTTCCGCCTCCACCCCAGGCTTCAGTTAGTACAGTCGTACAGCAGCTGGAAAACGTGGCCATCACAGATCCCGCGTATCAGAATGGACAGACTCGTAACTCTCAGGCAGAAGCTATGCCCAGCTCTCCACCCTTTGCCCAGACTTTCTCAATACCAAGCAGTCTTCCCCCGCCACCTCCACTTGGTAGCACACCCACATCGGCTCAGCAGATGGCCAGTGATCTTCAGCCTTCTGCGGACGAACGAAAAGACCCTGTTCAATTTACGCCACTACCATATAACCCTGCAGCACCAGCCGCACCTGAACCGATCCAGCATCGGGAGAAGACCCCGCCTCCAATTGATGGCGCGGATGGAACCGGACTTGCGGCGGCGGCGGTAGACAACGGAGCTCCGTACACACCACCTTCCCAGATCACCGGCGGAGGAGGCTTTGCACCGCCCCCAACTAGTCAGGGGCTACTATACACCGTACCTGGAAGTTACGCATCACCACCGCCAAGTGCCGGTCTAACCCATTCCGGGTCATTCTCGTCTCGGTCATCTATCCAGAGCCCGCCTGGCGTACCGTCCTATACGCCATCATTCCTTGCCGGAGGTGGGGGATACCAACCCAGCCCTAACCCACCGGTGACGATGTCGTTTGCTCCGCCCCCCAAGGACCCCAATGCTCATCTCTACAGTCAACCCCAGAACATCTACGGCAGCCAGGTCCAACCCCAGCCGGCCTCTCCACCACCGCCACCAATTGGTGGCTATTCGAACTATTCGTATGACAAGACCGCTGTGCAGCAAGGATCAGCAACTGATTACGACATCCACAGGCAACTGTATCGGCCCACCGAAGCAGAAGTCAATTCGCATTCCCAGAAAATAGCTCAGAAGTCTATACAAGATACCAGCAGGCCCCGAAACTTGGAGCAAAGAGCCCACCGGATGGAGAGTAGCGTAAACAGGTTCTTAAAGAAGCTGGAAAAAAAGATTTGATCCATGCCGACTTCGAGTTAGCGTTCTGCAGCTTATCTATCTTAGTTGCTTCTTTGTACACGAGCAGATTATAGCATTTATTTGCTTTTCAGGAGCTTCCCACTAGCTTACCCTTACGAGATATGAATTTATCGCAATGGCTCTCAATGTGGGAGTTTATTTTGGATTTTGGATTTTATAAGCTAGAAGATCCGAGGCTTGTTCTCGTGCTACCGAAGACAGGAAGTGTTAAGCAAAACCCCAAGAGAAATAGTAAAAGAATCAAGATAATGGTTCCGACAGCGATCTACAACTACAAAGTAAACTTGCACTGTCATAGTTCTAGCAATGATGCCAAGTAAAGGATTAAACAACTAGGAAACCCGGGACAATATAATAACAAGAGAGAAAAAAAGGTTATATGAGAAGGGTAAATAAACAAGCGTGAGAAGCGTGAAAGAAACAAGAACCTTATTAGACTCCTCCAAAGTACACATGCAATTGGGATAATATGCAGTCCCCTAACGCTAAAAGCAACTGGAATCTAGAACTCCGCCAGAAAATGCTCCGACATGCATACATCGTCGGCCCTGCTTATGTTGTGAACAAGATGCTTCCGAAACCAAAAAAGAAAACCAAATGACAGCCTAAGTAAATCAACTAAAGAGTAAAAACGGTCCGCGTAGACGATAACATGTGTCTTATCACATCACGAATAAGAAGGGTATGAAGAATGTAAGTCACAAGAAGCGAAAGATAAAGGTAAGCATAGACATTTCAGGTGAGCAACACAAGTGGCTGTCCTCGCTATAGTCGTTCTCTAGTTGAGAGTTAACTTGCCGATGTCGGCATCAGCGTCGTCTGCCTTAGTTTCCATCTCAGTAACGTTCTCAGCAGGCTTTACCTCAGCGGTGGCAGCTGGAGATTCGACGCCGGCATGTTCATTAGTCTCTTCGGTGTTGGGGAGGTCTGAAGATGGCTCAATGCTCTGGGCATTTACTGAATCGGCGTAAGTGGCGGGCGCTTGAGCTGACGGAGTAGCAGCAGTATGCTCTTCAACGGTCTCTGTGGCTTGGATAGGTCCCTCCAAAGTAGCAGAAGGCTCAATTGGTTCCCCGATGGAAGTCATTGAGGGCTCGATGGGCACACCCTCGAGCTGCTTCTCACAAGGAAGTTCCTGGGCCGTTACCTCAACCGACGAGTCAACAACCGCTTCGGCAGGCTCATCTGCAATCTCAGTAGGAGTCTCAGTAGCGTTCATATGGACAGCATCCTCATTGGAATCCACTGTTTTTGCCTCAGGCTCTTCTTTTTTAGTAGACACTAGCTGCGACTTCTCCTGGGGCTTCTTGGCCACGCTTTTTTCCTTCGTTAGGCGTTGTTTATACGCCTCTGTCTTCGGGGCAACTGGTCTTACTGGAGCCCGGCTCGCCCGAGAAGATCGAGGTGGACTCTTCACTTCAACCTTGTCATGGGCTTTGCTAGCAGAACTAGCAGTGGGACGCATCATTCTAGCCAGAAATCCCTCGTCAACCGCTTTGGAGCTGTTGCTCACTCGGGAATGCGGACGCTCATTTACTGCTTGGAGCGAGAGAGAGGGATGAGAAGCCTGTTTGCGGACACTGGAGGCAGCGGGCGTAGTCGTGCGGTGGGCTCCACTAGTCGCACTTCTCAAAGTGGACGGCTTTCGGGACAGGCTCGAGGCGGTTGCGCCGGTAGCTCCCCCTCTGGTGGTCGATGAAAGAGTTGGCGTGGTTGCCGAAGCTGGCAAGCGAGCCGACTTAGTTGGTGGTCTCGGTTCGGCCTTGCTAGTGCAGGTTGCGTTCGAAGCGGTTGATTTGACTGCCTCACGTACCGACATGGAAGAGCGAGCAGGCCATGTGGGGGTCTTGGCCGCTGTGTTCAAAGATGGCCGGCTTGGTTTGGTGGTTGGAGCTTTGGGCGAGTCCCTAGTGGCAGGAAGTCTGGGGGGACGTGCTGGTTTAGAGGTTTTCCCATGGTCAGGTTTGGCAGGAGATGTTGGAGTTCGTGGATGCGCTGAGGACTTCAGGCCCGTTGAAGACTTTGACTTGGGCATTGACTGATTGGCCGATGCAGTCTTATCTACCTGGATTGTGGACGGTCGTTTGGTAACTGTCTGCATCTTGCTCGGTGATAGCGCAGCGGGGACTGCCAGGGCGGGTTCGTTTTCCTTGTTATACGACGACATTCCTTTCTTGGCCTGGGACCCAGTGCCCTTGTCAGGGGGGGTCAATTGTGCAATTGGGGTTTCCACCATCTCACTTGACTTGGCCTCATTTGGAGGCCGCTCATTATCATTGCTGACGGGGGACAAAGAGCTTTTCAAGGGGGCGTTCAGGTCATCTGAATTGAAGCTTCTCACCCTCGATGGGGGAGCAACTGGGCTGTCACTGCGACTACTTACACTCCTCAGCGCGGGAACGGTGCCAGATTGAGTGGCTCCATCAACAGCTATGAAGCTCGCCCGCACTTTGGACATAGGCCTAGAACCCGAATGCTCAGAACCGACGGGAGATCGACCGCGGGAAGGTGGAGACGTGTTGTTCTGGTTGTTCTGGTAGTTGCTGTTGCTGTTGTTGTTTTCGAACCTAGCGAGCAAGCTCCTCACGCCTGGATGAGCGCCCTTGTCCGCCATGGCGTCTTGTGAGGGGAGGTTGAGGGTCGCGATTCAGGGCAGGGGGGACAGGCGCGGCAATATTCGAAGCGAGGGCTGGAGTAACCGTGGCTGACTGTTGGCGCGAGCCGAAGTGATGAACGATTGCGAAGGTCTTTTTTTCTCTTCCTTTTGCTGTATCAGACTCAAATATACGAATAAAAGACAGCAGAACTGCGGATGCCAATAGGTTGGCAATGGGGTTGGACGCGCGCCTCGGGTAGGAGAGCCGGTGACGTTGATATAAACACAATTAGAATCAACAAGTTAACGAGACAACGTTAGATTCAAGCATAATGGGAATGTCAATAAGGAATGAATATGAGTCAGACATGTAAATGATCAGTTCTGCGGAGGAAAATCCAAATTAGCAAAAGGTGAGAGACGAGAAAAGGAAAGGGAGGGGAGAGGAAAGAGAGAAAGAGAGAAGAGGGGAGAGAAGAAAGAAGAAAGTGGCCTAGCAACGGGGGGGATGTGGAGGGTGAAGGGCCTGAGGCAGCGGTTTCAGGGGGCGCGGATCGGCTTCAGTTTGATGATTCCCCTTCGTCACAAATGTTCCTGAGAATTACTCCATTGGAACAATTGTGGATTCATAGTTTCATCGCTTGACCCACCACTTGTCACAGGATTCTCTAATATATTGACGGAGTCCCTTACCGGCCTTTTTACGTTCGATAATCCCGGCAACGGGCGTGCCCCATCGATGTCATCTCCTGCAATGTCCTGCATCCCTCGGTTTGGACCCCCACAATTTTGCTCTGAAAAGGCCAGATTGCAGCTGAAGGGAACGAATAGTCATGCATCGAGACCGTGATTCGGTTGCATTTGCACTACATTGTACTACTCAGACTAGTCCATGAGAAATATGTACCTTGCTATTAGCCTAAGGATGTTATTATTAATAATATTTATTATCATCATTATTATAATAATACCAACTATGCTCCGTCTAACTATTTAGTTTACTTAGTCACTCCCATGTTCGTTCAGGAGTCAATGGTTGCCAATAATGTTCATGTTAAGTCCAGAATAAGTATGTATGTACTTTTGGTTCATTGACCCCTATCTCTGATATAGAAGAGAAAAGGAAGAAGTTGATCATAGAAAGCTCTTCCTTCATGGCATATATATATATACGAAAATGAGAGTATACATTCCGCTTAAAAACCTATATGTCCTCCTGAGCATGAATTGATCCCAATTGTCTGAGACTATTCCTCTATCCTATCGTGGTAGTTTGTTTATCCATGGACAGAAGCTATCCACTCCGGATCAATATTTCCCCTTCCTCCGCATTCATATGACTCCCACTCCGATTACGGCTTTCCGTTGACCGGACATTTTCTCAACTCAATATTTCCCCCAATTTTGGCACCATGGCTGCTGCTAGGACGCTTCGCATAGGTCAATTGATCTCATTTTCATGTGTTTGATCCTCTGTATGTGAACATAAACTGATATCCCTTTCTCTAGGTCTCATCCCCGGTGACGGTATCGGACGGGAGGTCATTCCGGTATATATACTTCACAGCCAGACAGCTTTTTGAAAGAAAGGAAAAATGAGACTTCTAACAATAACTGTGATATAGGCCGGTAGAAAAGTGCTGGAATCTCTCCCAGCATCTCTCAAATTGAACTTCAGCTTCGTTAACCTGGATGCCGGCTTTGACACCTTCAAGCAGACCGGGACGGCTCTGCCCGACAAGACTGTGGAGACCTTGGAGAAGGAATGCGATGGTGCTTTGTTCGGAGCTGTCAGGTAAATATGCTGCTTCTCCTGCCAGCCTGTTTTAAACGCTTACCAACGCTTTCACGTCTTAGCTCCCCCAGCACTAAGGTCGCCGGCTACTCGTCGCCCATCGTCGCTCTCCGGAAGAAGTTGGACCTCTATGCCAACGTCCGGCCAGTCAAGACTACCATCGGCGGTGGCCGTAACCCTGTGGACCTGGTCATTGTTCGTGAGAATACTGAAGATCTCTATGTGAAAGAAGAGCAGACCAAGGACACTCCGAATGGCAAGGTTGCCGAGGCTATTAAGCGGATCTCCGAGAATGCCTCGTCCCGGATCTCCACCATTGCAGGGGAAATTGCCCTGCGCCGGCAGAAGATCCGCGATGCGGCTCCCGCTGCCACTCTGCGCACCAAGCCCATGGTGACTATCACCCACAAGTCCAACGTGCTGTCGCAAACCGATGGCCTCTTCCGTGAGACTGCCCGCAAGGCTCTTGCCGCTGAGCGCTTCTCATCCGTCGAGGTGGAGGAGCAGATTGTCGACTCTATGGTGTACAAGCTCTTCCGTCAACCCGAGTACTACGACGTCATTGTTGCCCCTAACCTTTACGGTGATATTCTGTCCGACGGTGCGGCCGCCCTGGTCGGCAGCTTGGGTCTCGTACCCAGCGCTAACGTCGGTGACCGTTTCGCCATTGGTGAGCCCTGTCACGGCAGTGCGCCCGACATTGAGGGTCAGGGCATTGCCAACCCCATTGCCACCTTGCGTAGCGTAGCCCTCATGCTGGAGTTCTTGGGTGAGGAGGGTGCCGCCGCCAAGATATACACTGCCGTCGATGCCAACCTGGATGAAGGCAAGTACCTCTCCCCTGACATGGGTGGTAAGGCCACGACACAGGAGGTCCTGGATGACGTGCTGAAGAGGCTGTAAGTGGTTGTTCCTTAATGACGTTTCTCTAAGCAAACAACATGTGTATATGTATCAGGTATAGAAGAAAAATACAAGATATATGATTACGGAGTCTCATACAACCCTCGATAAGTGTATCCCACGTATCTACCTCTATCTATATATGTATCAGCATATTGGCTACTCAATATCATCGGCCGACGGCTCAGGTTCCCACTCGAATCTCCCCATCTTCCCCTCATTCTTCTCATGCTGCGCCTTGCTTTCCTTCTTCATCCTCTCAGCCTCCTTATGCAACGGTTCCTCATACGTCCCCTGCAACACAAGCGTAAACAGCACAACCAAATAAACCTCCCCCGTATCCCGATTCCTCAACACATACCGCAGCGAATGGTTATCCTCATTAATATATTGAATAACATTCATAGTAATCCCGGGAAGCCGCAGCGAGAAATCTACAACCACCAAAATCAGCCCACACTGACATGAGGTACTCAAAGAGCGTTTGGAGAAGCGCAGGAAGAGAAAGAAAGATGAAGAAGAGAGGTAGGTACCAACCATTAAAGCCCAGATAAGGGTTCCCAAAATCCACCCAATAAATTCTCCCCTCCTCGAACACGAACCCATCCCTCGCCTCCTCCGACTGGAAATACTTCCTCCGCTCATTCACACCCCCCGGGACCCCCAACTGCTCTCGCACCTCCACCCCGGACCCCTCGCCCCCCTCTTCCACAACCCGGTCATGCATATCGGGTACTTCGTCGTCCTTGGTGATCTTCTCCCCGATACAAAACTGGTTCCACGAGGCCACAGCCGGGCTATAGAGGTACGGTTTATCGGCATACACATCCCCTTCAAGGGTGGGATCGATCATCCACTTGACGAGACGGAGAGCGGCGTTGAAACCAGGCGGCAAGCAGTCGCGAATGGGGCGGTCGAAATCGTTGCCGAAGAGGAGGGAATTGGCGTTGACCGGGCGCTTGAAAACAATGGCAAAGGAGATGGAGTATTGATCTGATAGGTGGAGGGGATGGTCGAAGTAGGGATTTGTCTTTGAGGAATTGTCTGTGTAGCCTGTTGCTTTTCTAGTTAGCTTTTCGCCTTTACTTCTCTTTCTTTTTGGCTTGGAAGGTACCGATTAGTAGCTGGCAGGTAGGTGGGTGAGTGGCGAGGAGCTTCTACCTGTGTAGTCTTGGACACGGACGCAGAGTCTCGTGATTGCAAGTTCATTTTCAATTCGTAGGGTCTGGTCTTCGTTCACTGGGACCAGCTGATGTGTAGAGGGATCGTAGCTGGGTCCGGCTGTGACTTTTAGACGGTATTTGCGGGTGTCGGTTTCCGACATGATGCTGTCTATTTATATCTGGGGGAATGTGTGTTTGGTCTACCAGCTGCCTCTGGTATATACTGTGAAAGAGATATTCTGATTCCTATATAATGAATGGGGGTATTTATCATTGTATTTAAATCGTATGGAAACGTTCATTGGTGACGTCATTGTCCCGGTAACCCGTTTGGATCTTCTGAAGCCCTAATCAATCAGCCCTTTGATTTTGGATGAGTATATCGGAATCTTTCCCAAGGAATGCTACCAATAAGTGTGAAAATATAATGGACAGATCTAGACTAATATATCACTCTGGACAACCGCTTTCGCATAGAAACCAGTCTGTTGTTCATGGCGAATCCCGCGTTCAAAGGATCATCTCCTGCAAAGCTGACTGGTGATCAGATCTGCAGGCGAACAAGCACACAGCAAGGGTACAATAGCTTGCATAGGGGACGATCTAGAATTGATACGGGTGCTATCTGGTCAACTTGCTTATACGTCGCAAATTTGAATTCTAAGGTCATGGAGGATAATCCATCGTGAGATCCTACGGTTCTAGTCGATCATTACCCAAGAGGTTCTTCGATAGCTATTAAGGCTTTATATGTGGCAACGAATTGTTATTCAAAGCTTCTCCAAGTAGCTAAAGTGGTCATATGTCATACAAAATAATCTTGACACATAGAAAGAACGTCAAAATGGCAGATAAACTACAAATGCAAACAAAGGAGAACAGGTTTCCACAAAATTGAGCATCATCTAGAGATCGGCCGGATCAGAAGGAAGGGGGTTGTTTTCGATGCCTACTTCCTCAAAAAGCTCATCTTCTGTGAGTATGCCAATTCCGCTATCCAACCGCCAGCGTTCCTTGCCTCGGCCGACTTCGACGTCAACGAATCGCGCCATGCTGACAGGGGTAAAGGGCTCGCTACCAATGTTCGTGCCATCCGATTGCAGCTCGTCCGATTTGAGTTGCCAATTGGCACTGCGCACTTTCGCCTTACGTCGCTCTACCTTGATAGTCTCCTTCATGTAAGTAAAGGACCGTGCCTGGTCTGCGGCCCATTTCTCCAGCAAATCATCCCTAGCATCCATCTCGAGGCGCAGCTGTTCCTCCAACCCGGAATTGTTTTGACGAAGTTTGTCGACCTCGGACTTGGCACTGTCAAGCGATGTGGTGAGCTCAGAGATGCGGACGTTCATACTACCGACTTCCTGTTGGTGACGTTGACGTTGGTTGGCTGCCTGTTGTTCGGAGCTGTCAACCGTGTGCTTCAGCTCCTTCTCTAGTATCTCGATCTTAGCGGTTAAATCACACACGCGGACCCGGTTAGATTCAACGTTTCCTTCCAATTCCCGGATATGTGTCTCTCGCTCTGCAACGGCCGACTCGGCTGCATGGCGGGCACGTTCTTCTTCTATCACGCGCTTCTCCTGCTGCGCCATCTGTTCCCCATGCCATTCATTGGAAATGGCCTTATCCTGTTCGAGTTCCGTCACGAGTTTCTCAAGGTTCTTGACCTCCTCGCGGTACTTGCTTAGAGCTTCATTTAATCGTTCAATTCCTAGAGCTTGTTCCTTCCCTTCACGCTCAAGCTCCTGCATCCTCATTCTTGTGTGTAGCATATCTCCCGCCGAAGATGCAATTGATTCTTCAAGGTCATTTATTTTCTTCGAGGCGGTCTCATAGCGGACCAACAAATTGTCGAACTGGCCACGCAATGCCCGCTCTCGCCCCAGAGATCCTTCATGTCGTGTGCGCTCTTCGCCTAAACTTTTAACGAGTAGCTCGACCCGCCTAACGAGAG
This sequence comes from Aspergillus alliaceus, assembly GCF_009176365.1. Classification (NCBI taxonomy): domain Eukaryota; kingdom Fungi; phylum Ascomycota; class Eurotiomycetes; order Eurotiales; family Aspergillaceae; genus Aspergillus; species Aspergillus alliaceus. Next base: position 245,773 of record NW_022474737.1, read on the forward strand.
CACTGAGAGTTGCATTTCCGTTCTCTAAGCTCGAGCTGGGCGTTTCCCCAGGAACTGCACGCTCTAGTTGTAAACGTGCTGAGCGGAAGCGGTTGCGCATTTCAGATATAATCTCGTCCATGCTTCTACCAGGGAACCCTAGGCCAGAAAGCTCCTGCTTGACAGTGTCCAGTGCACTGATGGCATCTGAGGCGCTGGTGAGAGCTCCTGTTAATGTAGGCAAAATTTGGTTGAAGAAGTCTGGTGGAGGAGAAGACCTGGAGAGGTAAGGTTCAACTGCACCGCCCTGAAAGGAAGCAAGTCGATTGCGCCATGCGTAGAACAAATCAGTTTTCTCCTTTCTAGCAGCTTCCAAGTCGAGCGACAGAGCAAGAAGCTCAGCGTCATGATCCATTTCAGGCAGAGATGCTTGAACTAAAGCATCGGCATTGGACTTTTGAGTGCCCAGGATTGAGGAGTCATCAGGGGAAGCTCGGGAAAGCTGCACGCTACGCATGATTGGGGAGTCGGACATGAGGAACGTGCTCCCGTCAAACCCACTGTCATCAATAATGATGGTGTCGCCTTCCGTATCAGCTTCATCGAATTGGTCGTTGGCATTCTCGATAGACGAGAACGTGATCTCTTGCCTTAGCCGACTGTTCTCGGACTCTAGCTGCTCTAGCTTAGACTGAGGGGACAAGCCTGCAATCTCGTTATTGGGTGAATGTTTTGCTGGAGTGACGGTGTTCCATTTTGCCAACTCTAGCTCTTTCTTCAGGGTATCTCTTTCCTGCAGTAGAGCTTGAAGTGACTTTTGGTATTGTGCGGACTCCCGCTTCTCACGTTCGAGCTGGTTAATCTCATCGCTCAAACCCACTCGCCGAATTCTACGCTGAGTCCGGGAGTCTAGAATCTGTCGTAGAGGGGTAAACTGCACCACCCGTTCTGAATGGGACCCGTCAATGGGCAACAGGGGATCTAGCGAACGAGATCGTGGAAGTGGAGTTGAACGACGTCGTAACCGGCGACTTGGGGTACTATTGATGCAATTTGTGGAGTCGCCAGGTTCTTCGAACGATGTGCGAACCATGGCCGGAGTGAGGCCTGTAGAGCATCCATGATAGCCTCTTTCCAGACGTGGGCCTGGATCCGAGAAACGGACCCTTTTAGATGGTTGGCGGGGAGTTTCACAAGATGGGGTCGAGGCATTTCCCGCACACCGACGAGAAGTGCGGGGCTCTGAATTCGAGATCGAACTGATACTTCGTTTTCTGCGAGATTGTCTGGTGTTCATAGTGATTTGTTTTTAATTTGGGTATTATATACTAGTAGTACCCTGTGGGATATATATATGTATAGTAGTATGTACTCGTAGTAGATTAGAATGAAGGGAAGAGGTTAAGTGGGATGTGGCAGGTGCAGGTGTTCCTGGAGATTCGAATAAATAATAAACAAATCGTGAGTTTAATTATTGCACCAAGTAAGGGCTGGAGTCCCTTCGTGCCATCCGCTGCATACATACGCGTTGGAGGATCCATTTTTATTTCCCGATTGGGAATATGTAAACAACCCTGGCATATCAGGTGACTGGACTCCTGCCTGAGGTTGTCATCGGAAGGTATAATACACACTTTCTCCTAGCCTGCCACTGGGAGGATATTTTCTCTTTTGTTTTTATCTGTGATATGCTGGCTGCTTTAGAGGGGTTGTTTCAGGATTGAACTTCCTAATTGCAGGTAATAGTTCGTTGAGAGTAACATGTAATTATTGTTGATTAATCAATTGAATGTTCCTGGACCGGCGATAAGATAAAGCAAACCCCTCTCCTCTGGATGCAAATCTCCCTTTGCATGTTCTTCGCCTTAAGAAACTGATGAGGGCCAATCCAAGTCAATAGAGTTGTCGGGGCGAAAAAAAAAAAGAAGAATTCGAACTATATTATCATAAAGTGGAAGGAAAGGGTACCTAAAGTGACTAAGGGCTGTTTGCGTCTGTTCTAGGGTTTGGTGTCTCCAGTGATGTCATGCCCAATTGTCTTATCTTTTCGCCTTATCATACCTACTACTCTACCTACTCCAGGCTCCGTTCTTCCGCCAACTTCTCCTTACTCCCCTCCACCATCAGTAACCTTTGGATCGGGTCAATACTTCGCAAGGTGCTTAGCTTTACCTTTGTATCTATTGCCTTGTCTCCCTCTCTCCACCCGAGCGGCCTCTCATGGCTCTTCCCCCCTCATGGATTTGACATCAAGTAGCTTGGCCGTGGAGAAGATGTGCCACACACCCACGGTACAAGAGGTCGATGACGAAGACTTTTCCGGGTTGCACATGGGGACTAAATTTGATCAGGACATAACTTCACCCTTGCTACAGCTTCCGACAGAGCTTTTGCAGTCCATTCTGTCTTATCTCTCGGCACAAGATCTCGCTCGCGCCTCGGCCACCTGCCGCTGTTTGGCCGAACATGCGGCCAACGATCTATTGTGGGCCAACGTCGTCAACTCCTACTTACCAGAGAAAATTCACCACCCGAGACCATTCGACACATTCCGCAAGCTTTATATTGCATACCACCCCTGCTGGTTTATCCCCCAGAAAAAGATTTGGTTCGCAGATACGGAGCACACGGGCAATCTCATCTTAGCCCGTTACGATCACCGCCGAGGGGTCATAGAAGCTTACCGGGTCATTGCCGAAAGACGTTCGCACCAGTTCCAGATTTGGGAATGGAATCCAGACGTGATCATTCAAACCTTCCACCCTAAACCTAGCCTTTGGTTAGATAGTCCTATGCTTCTCTTGAAGAATCATGATGGCGGACATGAGTATCTGGGTGGGGAGATCCGCATGCCTTTACCGTTGGAATCGCAACAGGTTTTTAATTCCTTGTCGTTCTGTCCCAAAGGGCACCCACCAGATCCTGACCCACAGAAACAATGGCCGCCACCAATTATCCCATGTGAAAACCGTGTTTATCGGAGCTCGGAAACGCATGGCTCAGAATGGGAGCGCCATTCTGGAGTTTTGGAATTAATGTCAGAAGATGCGTTTCGGGTAAGAAGATGGGCGCACTTCCGTCTTGGTATGCCAATGTTTGCTGCCGACCGAAGCGAGACCCTATCGACCTACGCGACGCTTGATCCGCGGCTATATACACCTACCAGGCGAAAGCCGTACCAAGGTATATGGATTGGAGACTACTCCGCCCACGGTTGTGAATTCATGCTTTTCCTACAACGTGACAGCGAAGACGTGTCTATCGACCTGTCCGAAGAGGGCGAGCCTGAGCTCCATGACGACGGCATTATCCAGCAAGGTAGCCTTGAGGCTATCAAACTCACTGGAGACCCAAATGTCCCTCGTGGCGAGGTCTCATTTAAATCGGATGATATTGGTCCCAAGGGCCTTGTTCGTGTGGCAGATGAAAAGCTGTTTCACGGGGCGAGAATTGTGCGTAGTCGAGGCCATGTGGCGGGTCTCGGCTTCAGAGACGGTAAGCTGAAACACGTCGCATATCATGTTGGAGCATGTTCTGACTCGATGCCCAGATACGTTCATCGAATCGCAACTTATTCTCATATCGCCCGATTGTATAGCTCACTATTGGGAGGCCATGGGACACATCTCTTACTTTCGCCGCCTCGACATAGACGAACTTATTCGGATATGAGCAGACGCTTGTTGACTTTTACGACTTAACGATTCAAACCTATTACTTGCTCCACACTGTGAGAGGTAATAATTCAATTATATTCGTGGCGATCGGTGTACACACTTTGTCTGAATGACACAATTAAGTTGGCGCGTGGTTCGCTGGCAGACACAACCGTCTCTGGATAGATACGTATTTGATTAAGCCTAACGGATTGGATGAACAGTATTTCAATTGATTGAAGCGGCTCCCGAGTCACAATTTTATATATATATATGTGTGTGTGTGTGTGTGTGTGTGTGCACGCAATGCTAATCAGTGATGAGGTAAATTGGAAAAGCCATGATTGGAACCAGAACCTCTGGATACCTCCAGAACACCTGTGTACACCGTCTACTATTCATATTTTTGACATGATCTGTCAAGGTTGGCACGAGCCGTACAAAAGCTGTTCGAGCCTATAGTCTAATCCTACACACAACAGAGAGAAAAAGAAAAAAAAGGAGACTGGTTATTATAACCCGCGCAATGCGAGGAAATAAATGCAGCTAGTAGTACTAGGGCCGGCAACCTTATGTACATGCGAGTATGCCGGGGAAGACGTAAAAGCAATGTAGCCCCGAACTCAGTCAAGTAACGCCGCGGTCCGCCCACCGGACCGGATAAAATAAAGGATAAGGTAGGAAATCATCACTCATGATGTAAAACCGCCATGCAGGACCCTTGATTTCCAGTCACGTCGGCTCTCTTGATAATCTTTACAAGACATGCAACTCCCTCGACACATTGTCTCAAGCGAGTAACAAGATACGCCCTTCTGACGAACCTAACTCCAAAGCTGAGATGAGAGGAAACCCCGAAACGCATACATTTCGACCCGAAGCGTCACTCTGGTTGATCCAGAGTATCTGTAGTAGAGACTTCACCGCTTGCGCTCGAACCAGCTGGAGGAACCGAGGACAGCGACGGACTGATCCATCACCCACTCGCCAACGCCGAGGTAGTTATCCATCCATTTCTTGAAGTCTTTGTTATCGGTGATATTGTCGGAGTTGAGACTGGGGCTGTGAAGGTCCCCACGCAACTCCCCCGTTGGGGGCGCGGGGTGCAAGGATTAGCCGAGATCCCAGTAATCGGTCAGAGAACCATGATCCTTAGCCATCACTCCATATCGGAATGTCGCAGATGTAGAAGTGAAAAAGCCGTAGAAAGGACGTACTTACGTAAGACCAGTTGAACGCCTCACACCCGCCAGAAAGGCAGAGACTATACGGCTATTAGCATCTGTCGACCGGTGCCACAAGGAAAACCAGGCAGGAACCTACCGAGGACAGCGTCAAAGGCGTAATGGGTGAGTCGGCCGAGCTGCAATGGCCAACGATCAGCTGAGTTTTCCCCAAAAATGGATTATACTCAGCTAGCTAAGCAAGTAGCAAAGCTCTCGGGAGCAAGGAACGTACCATAGTGACCATAGCAAGTTTGACTAATCAAATGAGACTTGCTAACACCGAATCCCAGAGGATAAAATAGAGATTCGCAGTAAATACGAGCTGTGTGAGCCCAAAGTCAGGAGAGAGACAGGTAAATTTGACTGATAATTTGTAGAAGGAAAGAAAAGGTTCTCCCCGCGAGGCAAAAGCCTCGGGGAGTGAGCTTGCTCACGTGTCTGCTTCACATGACGTGGGCAAGTGATAGGGCGGTGAGATGGCTCAGGAGGCTGGGGTGTGGCTGGGGAACAGGCTGGATTGAGCTTGCACAGATGAAGTTAGGAAGGACAAGGGCCAAGAGTTATGCAGATGATGTATTAGTCATGATTGAATATATTTGATTATACTGTAGTACTTATGCTTTCTCTTGCTTGCACTTAAAAATATTACTGTACTCTAGTCCCACTGCTCACTGCATGCCATGAACCTTGGCACTGAGTGTACTACGTACTACTTTTGGTTACGGTGAACGGTACAGTTGGACGATACTCGGTGTCCCTGAAAGGAGGTCCCTCTTCCCTAGTCAGACAATCCGAGCATCGTGTGGTATTTTTGTCTGAAACAATAACGTTGTCCAGTATGCTTAACCAGGTAATTGGGAGAGTGGTCTGACGTAGGAGGATCATTTGAGATGATATACGGTACTACATCATGTGGTATTGAGTCCACTAGCATCATAACGATGGTGGGACGCCATTTAAAGGGCTGTCAAAGGGTGGGTAAGTCAACAATGATGGATCAAGAACTGTTCTGTGTGGGTGGGGATGGAAAGCATTCCATCATTCAATGTCAATGATAGTGTTCCCTTTTTCGGAGCTCCGGGAGGTCCCAACCAAAACCATGGGAAAGTGACTGGTTTGTTAGTAGTAGTCCGGAGTATGTACGTGGGAGAGGGTGATATATCGAATCAGATTGCTTTTCTCCTTAATAATAAGTACATGTAATACTAGGTAGTAGATCCATTGTTCAACAGAATAAAAAATCCCAAATTTTCCCAACCGCGGGGAACGGGCCGGAGAGAAGAGAAAGATAAGTGAAAAGGGCGGCCAACAACATTTTCCCTCCCGGGCACACACCCACTCCCGCAAAACAAACCAAACCCAAAGCAGCCCCTCGCTCACCGGTGGTCCTCTTTCTCTGGCCAACTCCGATCTTTTTTTATCGCCCATCTTCCCCCTCTTCCCCCTCTTCACCCCCCCATTCTTCTCATTCATCCATCACAACTTCCCTTTATTTCAATCCTTCCCATTCTCTTCTTCATCTTGGCAGTGTAGATAGAGAACACCTTCAAAATGGCCGCTAGCAACTCTCTCGACCATTTGAGCAACCGTATGAAGCTGGAGTGGCACTCCAAGCTGAACACGGAGATGGTGCCCGCGAAAAACTTCCGCCGCACCTCTATCATTGGTACTATTGGTATGTGATTACCATAAAAGTTCAGGATTCCCCTATTCTCCCCTCAATCTAAACCGCGCCCGAATAGTTTAGTATGGATGGTGCTAACATTGTTGTCTGATCGCAGGTCCCAAGACTAACTCGGTGGAGAAGATCAACGCTCTCCGCAGATGTACGGCGAAACCTAATGGCCCCGGTAATTGCTCAAGCTGACAAGCAACCTAATAGCCGGTCTCAACGTTGTTCGCATGAACTTCTCCCACGGTTCATATGAGGTGAGTCTGGTCACCCTTATCTTTCCCTCGCAGTGCCATTTTTTCTAACTTTCGCCATAGTACCACCAGTCCGTTATCGACCACGCCCGTGAGGCTGCTAGTGTCCAGACCGGTCGTCCTCTCGCGATTGCTCTTGATACCGTAAGTCTAGATCGGAGAGTTTCAGTGTTGAACAGAGCTAACCGGTACTGTAGAAAGGACCCGAGATCCGTACTGGAAACACCCCCGATGACAAGGATATCCCTATCAAGGAGGGCCACGAGCTCAACATCACCACCGATGAGAAGTACGCCACCGCTAGCGATGACCAGAACATGTGAGTTCCCATCAATTCCTCGGATCGATCCTGGAGTAGCTCTACTAGGGTCTCGTTCGGACTAACAAGGCAATTGATAGGTACCTGGACTATAAGAACATCACCAAAGTGATAGCTCCTGGAAAGCTGATCTATGTCGACGATGGTATCCTTTCGTTCCAGGTTCTGGAGGTTGTTGACGACAAGACCCTGCGCGTCAAGTGTCTTAACAATGGCAACATCTCCTCTCGCAAGGGTGTTAACTTGCCCGGCACTGATGTTGACCTTCCTGCTCTCTCCGAGAAAGATATCAGCGATCTTAAGTTCGGTGTCAAGAACGGCGTCGACATGATCTTTGCCTCTTTCATTCGCCGTGGAAGCGACATCCGCCACATCCGTGAGGTGTTGGGTGAAGAGGGCAAAGAGATCCAGATCATTGCCAAGATTGAGAACCAGCAGGGTGTCAACAACTTCGATGAGATCCTCGAGGAGACTGACGGTGTCATGGTTGCCCGTGGTGACTTGGGTATCGAGATCCCCGCCCCCAAGGTCTTCATCGCCCAGAAGATGATGATTGCCAAGTGTAACATCAAGGGTAAGCCTGTCATCTGTGCCACCCAGATGCTCGAGTCCATGACATACAACCCCCGCCCCACCCGTGCCGAGGTGTCCGATGTTGCCAACGCTGTTCTTGATGGAGCCGACTGTGTCATGCTGTCTGGTGAAACTGCCAAGGGCTCGTACCCTTGCGAGGCTGTTAAGATGATGAGTGAAACCTGTCTGCTCGCAGAGGTTGCCATTCCCCACTTCAACGTTTTCGATGAGTTGCGCAACCTTGCTCCTCGACCCACCGACACTGTGGAGTCCATCGCCATGGCTGCCGTTAGCGCCAGTCTTGAGCTTAATGCCGGTGCCATTGTTGTCCTGACCACCAGGTACGTATCGTATGATTCGTTCAATTGGATGTGTTTGCTAACCAGCCGGTGAAGTGGTAACACCGCCCGTCTTCTTTCTAAGTATCGCCCTGTCTGCCCCATCTTGATGGTGTCTCGTAACCCCAGGGCTACCAGGGTAAGTTGCCAAGGTTGTTCATCATCGTTGTGAATTTTGCTGACTGATACGACTGTAGTACTCTCACCTCTACCGTGGTGTCTGGCCCTTCCTTTTCCCGGAGAAGAAGCCCGACTTCAATGTCAAGATCTGGCAAGAGGATGTTGACCGCCGTCTCAAGTGGGGCATCTCCCACGGTCTCAAGCTCGGTATCATCAACAAGGGCGACAACATTGTCTGTGTCCAGGGTTGGCGTGGAGGCCAGGGTCACACCAACACTGTTCGTGTGGTCCCTGCTGAGGAGAACCTTGGTCTGTCCGAGTAAATGCAGACAGGAAGTACCCCCCCCTTTGGTGCATGACGTGGTAACGACAGCGATTGGGTAAATAATCACGAGCGTGTCCTCAAATGTCGTAGACAGGTCTCGGCTAATTATGACGACCGGTAAGCTCCACACACTTCAAGTGACTCTCCCGAATATGCACCCCCTCTTTGCGCGATCTATTAGTCGGGAGGGTGTGGCTTGGAGCAGTGTCGGGTGAATGGCCTTGGAGAGCCTGCTCTTGTCCCCTTCAATTTTTGGAAGCGCACAAGGAGCCTCACCCTTCATTAACATAATCTGTATTCATCTTGAGTTGGCGTTAGCTAGCCTGCCTGCTTTTTGGTGGTTTGTTGCGATCAAAAGCTAGATTAATGATCATCATGTTCACGTTCATAACGAACAGACCTGCCTGCCGTATGAGTTCCAGAAAATGATAGGATTCATGTTAGTTAAGTAAGGCCTTGTGAGAGTCCCTTGTCACAGTAGGTGAGACCCTCTCAGCTGATGGGCGGTCTGGTTGCACGGGTTCGAAGACTTGACACCCCTACTAAGTAGCAAAGCAATTGACAAAACGAGTCAATCTTCTGGGGAGGGGAAAGAAGAAAAAGAAAAGAAAGAGAAAAAAGGAAAAAGAGAAAAGAAAAATGAGCAAGATCTTCCCCTTTCAATGGAAAATAGTCTCGAATGAATGAGGGGGAATCCCACTCAACCGAGGCTGTGTGGTCAGTGTAGTCAAATGGAACTGCAATATGCCTCATCGAACCCTTGCATAAATGCTCATTGCGACGTAGATTTCCCTAATGGAACGGGTCATTGTACTCTCAAAACCCGACAGGTATTGAAAGAGATTAGGGAACAAATATTCCAGAAATTTGTCTGCCATCAGGGGAAACAAGAGAAGAAAGATGTAGGAAAAAAGAAGAAAAGGGAAAAGATATACTGACAAGGCATCTGCATGGAAATGGTGGAGAGCAAATCAAATTCCCGAAGTGTCCCGAATTCCGCCGAGATCTCGGGTCGGTGAAACGGAAGGAGTATTAAAGATGGTATTTAATTCTTTTAATTTCGTCTTTTTATGGCCGCGTACGTAATAAGGTTCTGGTCATTTATTGTTTCTTGTCTCTATGGCAGCGACAGTGCATAGTGTCTGTTGTTTCTCCATATTACAATCATTATCAGTACATTAATTGGAGTATGGCAACTCTCATGATCATCACATGGGAAGTTCGGAAGTATAAAAAAAAGGAAACGAAAAAGGAACGTTCAAAAAGGGTGTATGTGCAGCTCGCTATGCTGATGCCGTGAACGCCGTCGCAATGAAGCTATTTTCAGAATGAATGAATGAAGATGAGTAAATCATGTCGTAAAATCGTATATCCTCCTCATCGGCCGTTAGGAACCACCTGATTCATTTCCCTCAGCGGTATCACCTTCCAAGGCACAGTATGCCTGGCTGGGAGGTTGGTCCACCGGAGTGTACCGATACATCTGAGGTTGTTGGAATTGACTCCAACAACTGGAAGTATTGTCAGCTAAATTCATGTCTTTTGACTTCGAGCGACCAACCTTGGGGCTTGGAGAACGTATCGTGCCATTGCCTCCCTAAACCGACTCTTGTATTCCTTAGGACTCGTCACGGTAGGCCGGTTTTTACCACCGCCAGCGAATCCACGGTCCTTGATCCACGATTCTAACTTCTTGTCCCAGGTATAGGTACGGATGCAATCAATCACGCCAACCACCAATTCCGATCGACTCTCATCGATAGCGATCATGAGTGAGTAATCCATGACATTTTGACGTCCGAGGAACAGAGTATCATTCCAAACACTCTGGCTCAAAAGCTTCTTCGAGTGTTCCCTGGTGAATAACGGCGTCTCGTAGATAAAATCCACCATGTTCTCATCAAGAAGGACCTCGTTGCGTTCCCCGGTGCTCTGTACCTTGCGATTCCTCATTGAGCCTTTGAGGTCAAAAATCCGCGTCGGAACGCGGTCGTAGAACAAGTTCTCCATTAGTAAAAGAAACCAGTTAAACTCCGTGCCTGTGGCAGGATTCTTGATAATCACTTGGTAAAAGCCGAACATCTTCGCAATCGCGGACGGTAGCTCATGAAACAGCGCTTCAGACATGATCTGGAAATAAGCGGGAGCAAACTTGAGGAAGGCCTGCGTCTCGATGGGTGAGAGTGATTTCAAGATAAACCGATCATCCAACGACTTTAAGAAGATAGATTTTGTCTTTCCCCCCTTGGAGTCCCATTTAGCACATCGGGATAATGATTCCACAATACGCTCGGCAACACCGCACTTCTTCCGCAAAGCGTCGAACTGCTCAGCATAGAACACCTTGCAAAGCATCTTTGCCTGACCTTCCTGGAATTGATATTTGAGATGCGTCCCCGTAGACCTCAGAAGCGCATGCTCAACCCGTGCTTCGTCCATGGATTCTGGTCCTTCCCCTAGATCTGCTTCGGTTTCATCGAGCTCCTCATAGCGTTTTTGGATGCTCGCTAGCTTCTCTTTATAATCATGAGAGTCCAAAGCAAAAGCGATGAGAGAGCTTGGTTCATCCTCGCGCACAATAATATCGCAATCTGCAAAAACATGGTCGGACATGGTCAGTGGGTAGTCGAGAGGAGTCCATCCACTGGCAGAACGCTCAGACCAGAAATTTGTTAGTAACTTAAGAAGCGTGCTTCTTTCATGTTTTGGGAACTCCTTGAGGTCCAGTTGTTCATCCTCTGGAGACATCTTGGGTGATTCTTCGTTTGATTCAGTAACCTGAAGCCCATTTACCGAGGACCTGTCTTCGTCACTATGCCCCTCTTCAGCCTCGCCCTCTGATAAAATGTGATCCGCATTCTGGGCGGGGCTGTCGCTTTCCACTGGCGAGCTAGATTGCTCTTGTGAAGGACGACCTTTTCTTTGTTCTTCTTCTGAGGGCCTCCTTAAGAATTCTTCATTTCCTTTGCTCAAGTCGTCTATAGAAATCCGCGACGCGGCCGAAAGGAGATCCTCTCCTTCACCAGAAGGCTCTCGCTCCTCAACTGCCTCCCTGACATTTTTGTATACCTCCACAATAGGCTTAGAACTTGCAATCGGGAATGCACGAGATTGTGAGCGTTTCGCAGCTCTCTGTGCTCTTTCACGCTGTCGCTCTTTCTCGAATTCGCGGCTTAATTGCTCAAAATGCTTAGCCAAAGAAGAAACACGCGTATGTCCCTTTCTTGTCGGTATCGAACGAGGTATTAAAGATGGGCCAGGTGTGAGCCTTCCGTTTCTGAAGGCATTGAGGCCGAATCGTTCTGATAGCTTCTTGTCTGAACCCTTGAACCTCGTTTCATAGGGGGGTGGACTAGGTGCACCGTCTCGACCACCAACTCTCCCAGGGCTAATTCTGAACCCTTTTAAGGGCGTACTATCATACCCTATTTCCTTCTGGAGCTGAGCGGGCTGTGATTGAGCACGAAACAAGGGTGGAGAAGTTGCTTTCGCAGTGCGTCTAGTAGCAGCCTCGGCTAGCCGTGGAATTGCGGAACGCTGAAAACTTGGCGGAGAGTTTGGAGAGTTCATAAGTTTCTCAGCAACGTCGCTCCTCTGACTCAGCGTCTGTGGTTCATCTTGCTCGGGGATAGTAGCCTCTGGAGTGCCTTTACTTAAATCGGAGGTAAAAGGCACAGGTTCTGGTCGACCCATCGTGTTCCGAGCATTTGTTTCCACGAATGACTGTTCAGGTTGGCTTGAAGGCATCGCTAAGTCCAGATGTTGTACTTCCTTTTCCGCTATGGCTTCGTCGCTAGGGGAAGATGGAAGTATTTCCTCTGGTGCAGGTGATGAGTTTGGTGTATCAGATTGTTCAGGTTTGGCAGGGCTATTTTCTTGGGCCTCAGCTTTCTTTTTCTTCCCTGAATGCTCTTCAACAACAGATACTAGGACATCTTGCGCCTTTTCTGGAGACAGAGTCATGCGACGCATGGGACGGCCTTGGTCGGGCTCTTCAGTATTTTCACTCTCAGGTTCTGTCGGGGTGGTTGGAGCCTCTTCAGTTGAAGTAAGAGATGTGACAGAGGCATCCTTATCTAAGAAGATCTTCTTCAACTGCAAGGTTGCTAGTCGCCTGATGTCCTTTTCGGAAGGAAAGAAATTCTTTTCAAATTCTGCAAATGCAGTATCCCATTCAACAACTTTCTCCTGAGCAAAACGTAGCACTTCATTCAAAGGAGTAACTTCCCAATAACGGGAATTGATATACTTGTCTTGCAATTGTTTGACTAGAGCGGCATGGTCTTCGCTAGCCTTTTTCGTTAGGGCTTCAATTTCCCGCTTGCAGTCTTCTGCCAACTTGGGAATGACACTTTCAACATTAATACCCTTCAAGCGCGCTTTGACAGAGAGCATGAACTTGTTTAGACGCTGCTCGGTTCTGAGATAAATGTCATTCCTGAGCTTTAGATCGTTGTCTACTTTCCACGTGACTCGTGTCCTTGGGACAATGATTTCGAGCAGATTGATGGGGTCGTAGTGGATGCGCAAGGCAACATCCTTGAAGCCGAAGTAACGAAGGTGGTCACGCTGCAAATCGTGCGGGCAAATCCCAGCCCGAGCATGAAGGTTCTTGCTCCAAAAAGAAAGCTCCAAATATTTCCCAAACGAATACTTCCAGGTGCTTTCGGACATGGGAAAGACTTGGGTTTCATTTCCACAAATCTTGCAGGCGCTCCACATCAAAATTGTGTCTTGAAGTCCTCGGAGCTTCGAAGGATGCGGTTGAATGAAAACGCTTATCTGAGCTTCACCGTGGACGTATTGACGGTGATGTTCAAACATCCGCTTCTCGCAGCCATTTGCATTGCAAATAGCATTGGCATTGAGGCATATGTCCTCCACATATTGACCAAGCGCACAGTCGGGTTCAAAGACCGCGTCATCCCCGTGCTCATTATAGTATTCCAAGGCAAGAAGATCCGGACCCGAGCAGGGAATTGATGAAGTAGTGCAGACAAGGCTGAAGAGCACGACGATATTCTGATGTGCATATGGGTCAAAAACGCCTGCAGCTCCAGCAATGTAAGCTTCCCACTGACGTTTCTGAGTCTGATAGTTATGTAACGCTCTGTCGTATTCGGCGTCATGGGCCGCATGCAAAACCTCTTTTACTTTCGGAGGAGCGCCTTGGGGTGATTCATGAACCATTTCCGGGGTCACGAGAACAAACTTTTGTGATCTTGCTTTCTCGTCTAATGATGGGTCAAGATCGAGGTTCTGGTCTCGTAGACGCTTCAGGTAGGCCAGTCTGCGTTCCATTTCTCTAGCACGCTTAAGCAGGTAAGGGGGCTCAAACTTGACGAATGGAGAGGCTGACAAAATTTTTGTTTCACTATCATGCACAAAATCCTGGTAATAAGTTGGCATGGGAACATCATCCGGAACTTCTGTGACCTCGCTGGTAACTGCGGACTTTTCTGGAAAGGATCCATCATTCTTCTCACTCGGGTCCTGCAGCAAGCTTGATGCAGGGGAACTGGATTTCTTCCCGCACCTACTCACCGAAGATAAGACGCTCGAGCATGCTGCATCAGATGAGTCCCTTCCGGTTTCGATTTCAGATAACGCGGGCATCTGAGCAAACTCATCTCTCATTAGGCAAGTCTCCAGCCTAAGATTGTAGACAACATAGGTCATAAACTCAGTAATCCGTTTCACCTTTGCGAGGACTTCACTATCGCCCCCACGAAGAACAATTGTACACCCGAGCTCTTTGCGGCAGCCTGACAGATACATGTACGTTTTTTTGCGCCCATTATAGACATATGTTTTGACATCAAAGCTACCGCACTCGCTGGTCACAGGAGTGGTCACAAGCTTATCCATAGAAGTAATTATTCTGGTCTGCGTGCATCGGGATACAGCTTCAAGCACAGACGACTTAACATTGTAAGCCGTTGCGATTTTGACTTTGTCTAGCAGCTCTAGAGCCAATCCGGAGACATTCTTCTCAACGAGAAGCAGGTTAGGTCGTAGAGCAGCTATTCTGCTGACTAAATTTTCGAGGAATTCACGCTCCTGGCGGATGACAGGTTCCAAGCTCATGAAATGTTGCTGATGACGAGCATATTCGAGTGGAAAGGCAATGATCAGTATCTTGGGCTGCGGAACGCATCTGGACATGCTCTTGAGGGCAAGGTTCTTAGTAAACACCAAGCCAGATACATAAGATGTGTCGCCAGGTCGACCCCCCGAGATCTTTTTCAGCTTAACGTAGTGACGAATGTCCATATCGTCACCACCCTGAACGTCCGGATCAACCTCATCTGCCGCCTTCAGGAGAATTGGAAGCAAAGCTGTTTCCCAGCTTTGGACGTGAGGTATTGAGGCATCTTTCAAGAGCTGCCGCAGGAGTTTGCGAACATGCTGCAGGCTAGCCTTGTTTAGTTCAACCGGCGGAGCACCGGCTCCTCTCATAGAAGAGCTTCTTGTCATTTTGAAACCACTAGAAGCTACCCCAGTAGGAAACACGTGGGCAGCGTTCGAAGACTCGTGTGGGTTGAAAACATTATCTTTTGACGTCCTAGGCGAGGGGCGCTGATGGACACTGCTGGCAACACTAAGATTACGCCGGCGAGGACGGGGTAGGTTTACTGCTCTCGAACTACTAATGCTGCCCTCATCTAGCTCGCGACCAACATGACTGTAGTTCGCAGCACTTCGGTCACCAAATGCAGACCGACCTTTTTTCATGGCAGCGAGAAGTCCTCCGAATGTTGTTCTCTCATTGTCAGCACCACTCTTAGAAAATGACCCTTCTGATACAGCTGATAGTAGACTTGGTTGTTCGTCACCGCTGGATGCATCATCGGAGAGATATTGTGCCAGATCCGGGTCGATGATATTATCTTTATGAAACGCGGGGAGTCGTGTTTCTATAGCAGTGTCCTCCACATGCCGCCTCTGGAAAGGGGCTCGGTCATCATGATAAGGCTTGAAGTTACGAATGTACTGCTGACGAGAGTGGTGGCGCTTATGGCCCATTGAATGAGTCCTCCCACTGAGTGATGACTTGAGTGACCTTGAGGATGTTGGCCGAGCTAATGGACGGTCTGGGCTGATCTCTAGGACAGCCGACCGGCGATTATGGCCTTCGCCAGCACGTCTCGTTGCAGGAATTGCCATTGTAGGTGTTTTCAAAACTTGGTCGATTGATTGCGAAATTATAGAGGACGCGTCATCATCATCAGCGGTCGGACGTGGATAACTTCTTAAGCCTAGATCAGAGGCCCGAGGATTGACTACGACTGGGCTCTGTTCGCTGTCCGAGAACTCAGAGGAATCATCATCATGCCCATTAATCATGGCTTCGCACGGCTTGCAGACGCGTATAGTGCTCGGCTGGCCGAACCTCTCACCAGGGATCAGAAGTGTGCATTTAGAGTCGAATATCTGGCCACATGTCCGACAGTGGTGTTTACGTCGAAACGTAGAGAACGGCTCTCCACAGTGGAAGCAGTCCTTCGCATTCTCATCTCTCATCCAAAAATCTTTACTGAGCAGTTTACTCCGAAGTTGCGACATGACACCATCACCGGCTGGTTGAGAACGCCAGCTTCGCCCATCCTGACTAGGGCCATGATCGACCGTTGTGACTAGTGGCACTACAGCAGTAGAGTCCATCGATATATCACTTGGAGAGGCTTGAGAAGCCACATATCCTGGCAAGCGGTTCGAGCTTGGAAGGACTAATCTTTCCTTAGGCTTATTCTTGACGACTGTCTTTGACAGGTCTCTCGGCTGAACTTCCCCCTGTGCCAAGGGCGTAGGCGTTGGAGCAGCAGAAAGGTGTTGCTCTTCAGGGAAAGAGTTGTCAGCGTTGC
The DNA here is from genome assembly GCF_009176365.1 of Aspergillus alliaceus. Lineage (NCBI taxonomy): Eukaryota > Fungi > Ascomycota > Eurotiomycetes > Eurotiales > Aspergillaceae > Aspergillus > Aspergillus alliaceus. The sequence goes on from NW_022474737.1 coordinate 262,100, forward strand.
CGGGAAATTGAGAGACACTATTTGCTCCAGACGTTGAAATGATAGTAGATTTATCTGGGCTGAATGAAGCCCCCGAGTTCGATCTAATCCTCTCTTGAGCCAAGAATGCCCCATCATGAGTTCCATCAGCTGATTGTCTCGCTCTTCGCATCGAACCAGGTAATGATGTATCTGGCTCATGAATGGCCTGGATATCTGCCCTCTTAAAGCTATCCGGTGCCTGACTGTTCGTTGTAGATGACCTGCTAGCATCTGAAGCGCCCGGACCTTCATACGAGAAGTGCTGGGCCTTCGCCTGCAAGACCGGGGAATGTGATAGTCGCTGGCTCCATCCCGAGGAGCTTAAAGATGCAGTGAGCGGACCGTCTTCTTTGTCTGTACTAACTGAGTCTATCGATTGGAAACTGTGTGAGGAGAGATTCACGGAGTTGCTGCTTGAATTATGAGACTCCTTGATAGCGTTGACGTGAAGCTCAGTAACTGTCGGATCTACGGCAACCGAGTTAGTCGTGCTTTTGGGTAACGGTGCAACAGGAGACTTCATTGCAGGTGAAGGCGAGACGGAGGCTTTTGAGGATATGCTCGCAGTCTTCGACGAAAGCATAGAGCCCTTTCCCGCTAGTAGAGAATGCAAACCATCCTGAGGTGGGTGGGTTGCGGATGTTGGTGAGTGTAATCTTGAACCCTGGGATGAACCTGGATGATACTGCTGGGATTCTGGTATGGAAGCTGTCGAGCCATGAGCAGACCTCGAAACGGAGCGTTCCGATGGTGGGCTTCTTAGACCATGGTCTTCAGTAGAGGATTTGTCTAGCGACCTCCCTACGCCGCTTACAATATCCTTTACCCCACCCACAGAAGTTCTAAATCGACTATATAATCCACTCAAGCCTCCTTGCAACTCGCCCGAGAAGCTTTTCTCTTCTGTCGCAGAAGTGGGAGCCGGGGGATTGGTAAAATCATTGAACGTGGTAAGGGAACCAGATTGGTAAGCCGCCGTATGAATCTGGTCCAGTGCAGCATTGAGGCCTTTTCGTTCGGCTTGAGCTGACAAAGATGTCCGGGAGCCTCGTCGTCCTAGCGGAAGAAAGAGAGATGATGCAGATGGACTGGACGTCCTTTGAGACTGCTGCGAAGCCATCCACGCTTTGCCGTATCCAGAAGCGTAAGAGAAATGAAATCTCGAAGGCTACTGGTCCGACAAAAATCGCCCCAGTTCAGTAGGAGCAAGTAATCGCAAGCATCCGTCGCATCTACCTGTGAAGAAACCTGATTCGTTGGTGAAGGAAACTGATTGAAGTCTGTGTCGTGCGTATCCATGCATAGGAAGGTTGGCTCCGCATCGTCCGAGAGTGTACTGTGAACTTCGATCAGTCCTAGTTGATCTGAGATATCGGACGCGTTTGAGGGGTGAGATGTTCACCGATCGATGCTTCTCTTTTCCATGCAGAATAGAATGCCCACCAAATGCCCGTGACATGCTGCCCAATGACGTGGTGGTGGCGCAGCAAGGTGGCTGGTGAGATACGGGCGGTGAGGAACGTCTGAAAGCTTCCTTCGCGTCCAAATGAACGGAAGGAGACAAGGGAAAAAAAAAAGTACTACATGAGGGTAAAAGCTCCTTATATTCATATTGTGCTCTAAGACTGAATAGCACTTAGGAGGAATGGCGCAGATCCTTGAACTATCATGTATTCTATGGTTATTCTCTATCTAATCAACCCGTCAAAAAGCCTCTCCTTTACTGTGACTGGGATGCGATTTACCGGATCATTGTATACCAGACTATGACGCTATTTATTCTGATAAGAATTCTGCATCTACACAATGACTTCAATGAGTGCATGGGTTGCGCCGCTGGTTGAACGTACTCTTTCTCTTTACATCAAGGGACAAGTGGAAGGCTTGCAACTCGAGGACGATGGCAGTAACCTCCGTTTTGCTAGTCGCTCTCCACAGTACACTATAGTTGTCGATGTAAGCCTCTGAGCCGCTGAAGAAGTATCATATTCTAACTACTTCGCACCTACTCTTAGTGGAGAGAAAGCGAAGGGAGAAACGTGGCAACTTTGACCGACTTCAACACGCAGATTGAGGCGGTACTAGCAAAGGAATCCTTGGAGGAACTACAAAAGGAGTCACCTGGTCGTTCATTAAACAGAAATGCGACCTTAAACCATTACATCCAACTGCTTGACTATGAGATCGTGCTCGAATATGCCATGTCTGCTCCGAAAATTCATCTTTACGTCAAGAACTTTACTATTGCAAGGAATAAGGGCAAGTACAAAGGCGCGCCACAAGGCAAATTAATCAAGAAGAATGCACGTATACGAGGATTGATAGGAAAGGCCTTTGATTTTATCAAGTCTCAAGCGACTCGCCACACTGCGAGTACACCAGAATCGTACTGCTTCGACGGCTCTTTGAAGACTCAAACTAATGAGGGTTCTGGAAAGCATGCTTCTCAACAGTTTCTACAGTCGCAGGCCCAGACATCCTTCAAAAGTATTACCGGACTTTCATCTATGGTTCCCCCATCCCCATCTAAGCGTGGCTCGGTGTCTTCAAACGCACTACTCGGATACCTAGGATCTCATAACAAAGCAGCCGACAGTGGCTTGCTAGTAAATAAAGAGCATAAAACAGCTGCTATGTCACTCAGCCATGGATTTTCCGGTATAACTGAGGTAAGAGGAAGTAATGGTCACGCTGCTAAAAGTACCAGTGAGATTCCCGTCGTTGAAGGAACCCTGTTATCTACGTCAGGCTCTCCCCTTGAACCGATACTTGCTGCTCAACACAATAGTCCTACTGCCCTAGAAGGGCCATACGATGCGGATCACAAGGCATCAGCTCAGGAAGCTGGTATAAGAACGACCAAGGGGAGAGATCTGAAACCTGAGAATTTGACTACCGGGCACACTGTTGGAGAAAAGCACACCTCACCGCCCCAGACGTTTCCAAAAAAATTGGTGCTTGGTACGGAGCGCTCTTCTAATGGCTCGGGTCTTAGCCATACTGACCCTTGGCATGACATGACACGTATTCGGACTAGGGACGTGAGGATACCCAAGAACCAAGTTGCATTGCTTGAACAGCACACTCGTCAATGGGTGCCACCCGATAACCCAAGCTCGATTCGAGGCTATGTGCCACCTGGACTTCTAGCCCAATGGAACAGGATCGCGCTACAGAAGAGCCGGCTAGATCAACAGAGAGTATCGAAGAGCTTGGTTTCCGAGCAGGCTGAGTCTCCCGAACCATTACCAGAGATCAACACTCCTACACCTCAAACAGATGTAGAGTCTGATGAGGAGCCCGTAACTTCACAATGGTCTGAGAGCTCTCCGGAGCGTGTTTCCCGTCCTCTTCGCGAACTTCCGGTAGACAGTAGCCCTGTGACTCGGGGGCCGGCAAAGAAAGGCAAGGGCTTACATGTTACAAGATCAGACATTGCACGAGAAGACCAGCAACAAGGGGATGATGGTACAGTTCTAGTAAGCAAAATTCAGCAGGGTGACCCGATCGCAGACATGCCGTCTGAGAACGATCGACTTGCAAACAAGCAGCAGATCTTTGAGCCAGATCATAATGATACTAGAGCTTCCGAGCTTGGTTGTCAAGCACACTCTGATGCAGAAAGCGAGGATTCAATCATGGACACATCCGTTCCCTGTCCATTGGGAGGGTCACAACTATCAAACTTTACCAACCAATCGGAGCAAGGACTCATCAGCTCTGGGTCCTCACTCCCTATAATACGGGGGCATGTACAAGTTCTAGAGACACCCATAGCTAACCTCAATCATTTACGTTCCACAAGCCTAGGCCAGAACAAGGCTGTTCTAGAGGCAAAGCACCCGGAACAGTTATCATCCCAGGTAGCCAAATCGTCATCTCAATCACGCATCTTCAACACATACGCAAGTAACGACGGCGACACAAAAGACACTAAGACGACCGACATCTCAAGGACCAATGACGATGAGGAGTCCAACGATAATGAAATCCTTGAGACTCAGCCGAGTAACGGCGACTGGTTGGTGCAAGATGCAACCCCTGACTCCCACACTGCCTTGGTCTTTGACTCGTCGGCGCCGAAGGCGCATGTCTCAAATGCTTCTATACCTATGTCTACACTCGAATCGCATGACTCAAAGCCATTTCCGTCGCACGATGAGGTACTATCTTCTATGGGCTTCGAGGGGAACGAACCGGACATAGAGCTAAGTCAGGGAGTGGCGCGTGGCACGCCTGTTGAGCAAAGTCAGATATCACCTTTAAAGCGCGCTGCGTCTGATATTGGTCTTGAAGAGCCACCCTCGTCGAAACGGTATAAGTTCATGCGAAGCGTAAACACCAATATGTCTACTATCGGTGTACGCAGATCAGCGCCCGTTGTAGTTTCTCGTCGGGAGGATTATATTCGCTACTCCGCGGAGCACTTTGAGGCGCAGCGGGTATATGAGAAGTTCCGAAATGATTATCCAAGCTATTCTGGAGATTTTCTACACTTCAAGAAACTGTGTGCTATGTTGCAGACTCTACGTGACAAAGGAAGCCTGCAGCGATCTTTCCTCTGGGACAGTTTTGTTATCATGCACCTGGAAGACTATCCACATTACCTAGAGCAATGTCTTTCTTCGGAGACGAAGTCGTTGGTGTACGAAGATTATTTCACATTGCACTTTTCCAAACCAACTCACAAGAAACGAAGTCTTACCGCAGAAGGAATCAAAGTAGTTGCGGCACAGAACGTACTTACGAGCAGGTCAGATGCGAGTATGAGTCCATTTCGAAGACAAAATGCAACAGAAACCTCGTTTACAGCCAGCCTTGTGGACAAGTTTTCTAACTTTCACGCACACTCCCTTGGACCCGCAACGCAGCAAAGCGCCCAGTCTGACACCAATGTTGATAGGATGTCGTTTACTATGTCATCCCCTACTCCGCATACTAAGACTTTGTTGCGTACACCTGCCGATGTTCATAATCCCCAGGTTGGAGAGCATGATATAGAGGCCAAGGAACAACTGCCAGAGGCCGCGGCAGAGCAATTAGCAGCCGAGGAGCAGCAAGTAGAAACCGAGAGACAGCATTCAGATACCGAAGAACAAGTCTCTGAAACTGAAGAACAGTTACACATGGAGATGACCACCCAGCTCAGCACACTGAGGGACCTCGCAAATGATAAGGAGTCCGTTATTGTAGAAAGCGAAACCAATAGTGAGGAATACGAGTTAATGAACGAAACGCACGAAACAGCCAGCATTGAACTCGGGGATGAAGAACCCTCCACGGCTCCTGATGCGCCCCTTTCAGACAATGAGACTGGAGCACCGAGCGAAGCAGAAAGTCCCAACGAAAACTGGTTTCTCTCCCTTCGACATCTCTTCCCAACCGTCCCCAACTGGTGTGACGGCCCCAATACACCCTTCAAAAGATGGGCACAGGCAGACCAGAACGCCTTCGTGGAACGCAAATCTCGTCGCAATTGGGCACGTGTTCCTATAGATGATAAGGGAGTACCTCAGCGACCTTATGATTCCAATCCTCCTGAATGAATTTTATCGTGCAAAGCGCCAAAGACGCCTACCTATTCGGGGTCCCCCTCCACCCTATTTCTGCTTTTTCATATTTATTTCGGTCCAAATATTCCCGTACCGACTTTTCATTCTCACCTCACTTGTATGGCAGGTCTAGTTCATGATGTGTTTCACGTAATATCCCTGTTGTATGGCGTTTGTGTCTTGATCTTCATGATTTAGAGATTGATGTGGGTGATGGTGGGGAGAAGTCGATTTCCCTGTATTTATATTCTGTACCAACGAGGACCGGTGGATTCGTGGCTGGTATGCAATATTAAACAATGCAAGTTTTATGACAGGTTTCAAGTCCGTACTACTTAGTAGTATCACTGAATACCTATCAATTAGCGTAAGAGAGTATTATGGTCTACAACACGGCGAATAATCATTGCAGAATGAACAATTCGATTCAAGGAGGGTATCTATGTCATAGACATCAATCTATATCCATGGTAAATTTCCAAGGAAATATCATCGAAGATTAAATGAAAAATAAAAAGCCGAGAACTATCCACCCAGCTAAATAATAAAACACAGAAGTACAATACAAGTGCCAAGAAAAAGATTCATGATGCAAAGGAGCATGATGTTCATAAGTGAGGATCATCGGGGTGTCATTGGTCAGTGACCATGTGATTTTTTCTTTTAAAATGATTTATGATCAAATCCCTGATCCACAGGATTGCTTAGACGTGTCGGAATGGTTCGTAGGCGTTTGTCCGGTTCTGAGCGGGAGGAGGGGGTGGTGGGTAAGAGGTGTTGTAAGAAGTGTTCTGGTTGCCCTGAGGACCAAGAGGTTCATAGGTGTAAGGGGTCTTCTCGGCAGTGACACCGCGGGGCGTGTTCTTATGGTTGTAGGGAGAGCGGCCGGAGCAGCAGCAGGTGCTCAGCATCCAGAACAGAGCAGCTCCCAGAGAGAAGGCGACAGCCAACCAGGTGGTAACGTAGATGTTCTTTCCCATGCTACCGTGCATACCATAGTTCTTCAGGTTCTCGTTGAAAGCACCAGTGACGGTAGCGAACATGGCCGTAGCAGTAACGGAGGCTGCGGCAGTGAAAAGGAAAGCAACCTACCTGAGGGTTAGCATTTGTCGAAACCAATGAAAATGGTAGTAGGGGATTCAACATACACCAGAGACAAGGGTGGTGACGCAACTACCCCAGCGGCTGCAGATCGCAAAGATACCAACGACCAACTCGACAACGGTGGCGACAAAGGCGACGATGTACGCGATGAACATCCACTTGGAAACGTTCTTGTAGAGGTTCAAAGACTTGCGCATACCACTAGGGAGGCCATTTTCCAGTCCGGTCTCCTTCAGATTCCAGACCTCGATGGGGTTGAACCAGAACTCCGCCTTAGGTTTCGAGCAATCCGAGATATTGAATTTGTTGTCGTTGATGTTTCCTTCACAGTAGCCCCACAGACCTACGTTGTAGAAGTCCTTGATGTCAAACTGTTTCTGGACCTGTTCCAGGGCAGCCGTGATATCTCCATCTGAAACTGTCACACCGGCATCGCTAAGAGCTTGGGATACTTTGTTTTTTGACGATGAAGTTGTTGTCATATTTTGAATATTGGCCTTTAAAGGTACTATTATTAGTATGTGGATGACGCACGAAGTGAGGGAGGGGTGAGTATGTGCTTACCCGGAAGAAGTAGAGATCGTTCAACGTGCTAGAGCTGGAATTTGTGCAGCCCAGCCCGACGATGATGATGCATACTAACGATGCGATGGTGAGTGCATATGGTGTGATAATACACAAAACTCGACCGCCTTTACCCATGATGACGGTTGTGATGGAGGATGGTTGTTTAGTTCGTTGTTTTGATATCTGTGATGGATGGCTAATTTATTTGGGTTTGTTTTGCTTTTATCCTGTCGAGATAAGGAAGATGGGCAGAGAGAAAGAGAAAGGAAGAGAGAAAAACAGGTGAATTGAGATCGAGATATAAAATGAGAAGGCAGGAAGAGAATGATCACACAGTCAGACGGGAGACTTGTGTTGTTTTTAAGATGAGCAGCCCGAATGATCGTCACGGCCCCAGGCCATCAACTTTACTTTTTGGGGAGGCGCAGGTTTGGTAAGTTTTTCTCTCGTTAGATCGTCGAGCCAATCAGGGGAGGGACTGGAGGGCTACGCCACGCTCTGTTTCTATAAATTCACGGAGGTTTCCACCGCAACTACAGGATCGTTATTTACCATACGATTCAAACGGGACCAGTCGTATGACGCTAACCCCAAAGAGTAGACACAACAGCCCTACCGCCACGTCATAAGTGGCTGGAGTGATACGCGTCTCTCCTCTTAGCCAATTTTTTTTTTTTTTTTTTCAACTCAACTGATCGTATCGTATTGATAATGTGATACATATATGACTATTTTATTATTTTCCTTCTTCAATCTGCAGATTCCACTATACCAACATGGTAAGGTATCTGCCGCTCTAGGTATTAAGGTTATCAAATTAAAACTTTTTGGTGGAACCAAAACATGGTATTAAAATAACGATTCTTATAGACTGTGTCAGTCAAATCCACCACGTACTCTATTCGAAGGCGCAGGCAGGCTTCACCATTTAAAGCTTGGCAGTGTAACTTAGAATTCACCTTCCTATTCCCAATTCCATCTCTACTAAGTACCGTCGGGTACATGCTAAGTATCTACTGCCTAAGGCAAACAAAGACCTAGGTAGTCAACCAATCCCCAACCGGGTAAAGCACCAGAATCCTTCCGTTCCACTATCTAACAAAAGCCTCCCAATAGATGAAATTATGAATAATTTTTTTCTTTCCCGGAGATTTTCTGTAACAAGGGGATTCATTTTGTGTGAAATATCTACGGAGTACAGAGTATATATGCATTGCTTCTACAGAATATTCGTAGGTGATACAGTAGTAGATTGAGATTACAGCTCCATATGTGGGCATGTAATAGATGCATGCATGGTTCAAGGTTATGGAGTAGATTTAGGCATCTTCAATTTAAACGACACTGCCGGAATAGTGGAGCGAATCCATGTCCCGCAAAACATGGGCTTGGCCTCCAAAATTCCCCCTTAGGGTTAGCCTACCTTACCGGGGCTGTGCTCTCTCAAAGCCCTCGAAAGCCCTACGACTAATGTTATCCATACCGTAGAATAGATTGAGAGTAATTTACGTATAGACAGGCTACCAACTCTGCCCATATTTGGCCTAGACCTCACAGTTCAGAAAACATCCTGAAATCTCCAAATATTGCCAAGAAAGGCAACCAAATTTCATCTCATTCCCTTTCCCCCCCCCCCCCCCCCAACCCCAACAATCCCTCACAGTGCTCTCTACCCAAGGTATGGCTGTAGAACGTCCAACATCCCCGTGTACGCAACGCCATTTGGAGGCTCAATGCTGTACATATAATCTCCCCACCATGGGCCAGCTGCCCACCAAAGAGCACCCTTCCACACGTCGGTATTCTCAGCCAGATGATCCAGCAATCCCTTCAGGGCGGTTTTACACTGATCGTTGTGTCCACCCGCAAACTCGCCGATGATGCCAATCTTCTTGTTGTCCTTGAGCCACTGGGTAGCGCTGGTGACACGCTCCTTGCCAATCGTGCCAGAAACACAGGTCTCGGAGGTACCAGATCCATCTGAGTCCAGATACTGGTGCATCTGGTAGATGATCTTGTCCTGGGAATCCTTCAGGTTCTTCATATTATCGTTCACATCGGTCCAGGTCCAGGCACCGGTCCATGAGTTGCCCTCAACGAAAATGTATTGCTCCGTGGCGCCCGCCTCTCGGATCCCGTCAATAGCTGCTTGGTTGAGATTGAAGACCAGGCTCTGGTCCATGTCATGGTATTCATTGTCTGCGGATCGTATTGTTAGGATCTAAATCATAATGACAGTGACGATAGACCGAGTATGCCAACTTACTGGTATCGAAGATAACCAAAGAGTTGCTCTTGAACTGTCCTGCAAGGTTTTTCCAGAATGTCTGGAAGTCGGATGCACTGGACATGACCTGGCCATTACTGTAGGGGAAGGGTTAGAGAGTATACCCAGCATATCCTGCACCAAAAGGCAGGGCAAGGCATTTAGAGAAGGTACTCACAATCTACCATAGTTGTGGGGATCCAAGATAGCGTGGGCACCGGCCTTGGTGACGGCGTTCACCACCTGCAATTATCGTCAGTACTCGAAGCCTGCATCTTCAACTCAATCAAAAGCTTACCGACGTCAAATTCTTCAAATAGGCCTCATCATACGGACCCGTTATCGAGTTTGGAACCAATCTCTCCATCTTGAATTGTATACGGAATATGTTCATCCCCTTACCAATCAGGGTGGTAATGGCCTCGATGTCAGGGAAAATGTAATCCTTGCCCTGCAGGAATTATAGTCAGTTTCTGAACGAGCATCTCATTAGGAACTATCGCTTATTCGAAACTACACACCCATACGCCGGGCAGACTGTTTTCGCCGAATTCAGCACCCGACTCGTTAGCGCCAAGCCCTATAATATAAGATTAACCCTGTGCTATTTATTACATGATAGTAGGAAGGATAAGAATAACGAAACAACGAACATTGGAAAACGGGATCCCTCCTCTTCTGCTCCTTAGCCAGAGGAGCAGCAACCGCAGAGCCAGCTACGGCAGCAAAGAAGAGGTTACGGAATCTCATCGTAATGAGAGCTCAGAATGAGACAAATAATTCAATGTAGGACAAGGAGAAGAACAAAGAACGATTGAATTGAAAACAGGCCAACTGCTTGTTTACCGATGCTTCATGGTGAAGGGGAACTGGTAAGGCTTTTATATCCGAATATCTGAGCAGTCTTCTCAGTTGAATCCGGGACAGACAAAAATCCATCGCACCGCAACGGATCTTCTTCCATCCACCACAGACAGCATCACCTGATTCGTGGATTTCTAGATGTGAAATAAGCAGATCAAGAACGAAGCCAACAAATGCCGGGGTTTCGGGCCGGAGAGCAGAATTGTCGTTGACATTACGGTTATTGAGGAAAATAATCCCCACGTTCAATTGATTGTGGGGTGGATCAATCATGAGAATTATCCGGGGACAGAGTTCGAAGATATTATTTCCAGGTGTTCCTTTTTTACCGTCTTGGCTTCTTGAGTGAAACGAGAACGGAGATAAATCTTGTGACAGCGGTCGATCACGTAAGAAAGCTAATTAGTTCAGATGCGGGGATTGTTGTCTTTGCAAGTAGTCCGTGACGCCCTGGGAATGGTCTTTGACCATATATATGCACGGTGACGATATCTCTGAATCGACATGAAACGAGAAGATGCAGAAATTAATCGTATGACTTCCGCTGGAGAGAACCTAGGGTGAGGTTACCACCTATATTATACCGCTTAGATTATTAAATAACGACCACTACATATCGTGAGGTATTCGTCCTCTCCTGCGATGGTATCGAACGAACTCGTTATTTACACCACCAGTGAGAATTAATGTAACTAGGTATATTTGTACCCCAGTATTCACCTCAACTACCATGCCCCCAAAGGCTGCAGCCCCTGCTTCATGTCCTCCGCCTGGAGCTGCTGATACTTCGCAGAAGGATGATAATCGTTCCACCAGATACAGGAGGAGCCGTCGTCGTTGATACAGGCAGCATCAGGGAATCCGTAGTCTGTTGGGCTATCAAGGATCTTCGTCATGAATGACCAAGAGTCGTAGTACACGACAGTAACCTTTAGCAATCGGGTCAGTCACTAAATGATAACAGTACACCCGCGTCTGTATGTACTTACGTCCGTGTGGTTTGCTTTGAACTCATCAACCATGGACTCAAGGTTATTGTTGTAAACGGCTAAATATGCCGCATGCTGCTTAACAGTAGCCTCTCCCTGATTTATAAACATGGGGCTTCGACTCGTAGGAGGTACATTGAGGAAAAGGAACTTGCGGCCCCCTGCATTGTAGATCTGTTCCACAAGGGATGCAAGTCGTGCGATCAGCTTGGGGGTGAACGTGTCGGCATCGGTGTTATAGAAAGCATTCCCGATACTAAGCCCGGCAGTAAGTACTTTTTCTGTTTCAAAGGGTTTCACGTTAACTCCAGGGCATACTCATTAATCCCTATCCAGAACCCGAAAACGGCATTTTCCGCCGTCCAAGGCGCAGAAGCCGGTTTTCTACTGTATATTTCGCCGAAGAGTTCCACTTGAGAAGCAAGGTCGACGTTGGTAGAGCCCTGGACGAGAGAATTATCAATGCTGGCGCCACCCACGGCCAGATTGTATGAAAGGATAAGGGACGCATTCTCCGCCGTCGTCAGATATCCCACCCAGTTCTTACCACCAGTGGTGGTACCACTTCCTAGTCTTACGTCAGTATAAAGACAGTGAGATCATTATATCTGTTGAACGCTCACCAAGGGCGGGGTTTCCCATGGGATTCGAAGGAGACGGCTGTTCGCCCATAGTGCTGAAGCCGGTTTGCGTGTATGAGTTACCACTGTGTGTATATGATTAGTCGCTTTGACTGGACCGCGTATGGATTGTGAGAATCTCCATACAATGTGAAGAAATAAGTGGTGTCCGCAGCCCTCGGCCACGGCCGAGCAGGAACTGTGGAGATGGCGCTTGCCATGAAGCAGGCAGTGAGAAACTTCATCGTGGAGCATGTGTTAGAAAAGATACTTGTCTGTCAATCTCACTGGCGCATCGAAATGACCCTCCGTCTTGCAGGATGATATCTATGCTTTTGTCGAGATATATATATATATATATATATCCGCGGTCCGGTATGGCTTACATTCTGCTAAAAGACGTCACAGGGACACTCAATCGATCAACAAGGACTAGATGATGCATGTTTGAAGGGTGTTAGCTCTTCCCCGTTCTGCACAGACTGGGGGGAAGTCTCTCGGCGACTTGGGGCCAGGTTAGGTCCAAACCTCCATTTACCCGAGATTTCGATCATAAATATCTCTGGTACCGGAACCAATTCCACCGTGATACTATATCTTTTTTTACCCTGAGGGGAAATTGGGGGTGAAGATCCCAATCCTTGACAGCAACACGGTTTATGTAGCTCCAACTGCCGGCGGGGTTCGGACCCTATGCCGTTTTGGGCACGGGCGTTAACTTGCTTCATGACCCTAATTTATCGAATTGTTGGACCTAGCGATCCTTTTGACTACTGCAGAATATAAATGGTGGGTTAGAAAAGAACCCCATCATTGTGCGGGGAAGGAGTAAGGGTTGGAACTGATTGAATAGAATTTGACAAACTAGTAGTGACTACTACTATAACTACTACTACTACTACTACTACTACTACTACTACTACTACTACTACTACTACTACTACTTAGGATAGCCCTAGTTTAATGCAAAACATCTGGACCGGCTTTCAAGCGGGAAACTAAGAAAACCACTCCCATAGAGGTTGCTTTAATAATCACTGCACAATTATCACTCACACCAAAGCGCCGAATAATGCAGGTTGTCCCGAGTTACCTTCCGAAGCACCGCCATTTCCATGATGACTCCCGGTCCAATTGCCAAGGCTATGACTTTACCGCGTCTGCGGGAGCCACCTTCATTGACATAACTCTGGCTTCTCATATGATCGAGTATGTTCAAAACAGTGGAGGAGATTGTACTTCCCCGAGACTTGTACACCGTGTAGCTATCGACCGTGTTGTGCCTCTTCAAGTCCAATGCTCTTTGGGCAAAACTCAAGGAAGAACAGCTTGGGAAATCAACTGCCCAGTTGTAACAGTCCGGTAAGTTGCTGTACGGATCAGAGCACAGACATGGAATCGAGTTGACAAGCGCAGTGAAGTTGGGGAACAATTCAGAGGAGACGAGCTTAGGGATAAAGGCCGATATAGTCGGTTTGTACCCTTTATATAGTGTGTTTGGGTTAGCAACACGATCGATTCAAAAGATAGAGCTGGAGTTAGGATTGGTAAAGCCGAAAAGTAGGTACGTATAACTAGAAGCTGAAGTAGCACTCACCATGCGGTCCAATATTAAGCTCACTGTATCCCTCAGACTCGTCTATGATCACGCTTCGAAAACCGAGTAAATCCCAAATAGCAGCTCTCTCGGCGACTTTCGTATCTAGCCAGTTAGTGACCATCATTGCGGACGCACCGTCACTGAAGCGTGACAAGCCGAATCCCACTTCTTTGTCCAAATTGATGCGGTGCAGCTCTGCTCTAGCAAAGATAGTCGGTAGGTCGCATGAAACGACCAGAGCGCGAGCCGGTTGGCCTTGAAATGCCGCTCCAAGGACTAGATAATAGGCAGTACGCAGAGCTGCTATGCCACCTGCACAGCCGAGACCGTGTAGGAGAGTGCGGTGGACTGTGGGAGGTAGACCCAGGGTACTACATAGGGTGATGTCGAAGCCAGGGTTGGCCGTATTGGTACAAGTCACCGCTACAACATGGGTTATGGCTTCAACAGAGCCGCCCCATTCCGAAATAGCATATCTTGCAGCGCTGGCCACGAGTGGAAGTGCGTGTCTCTTGAACAGAGCATCGGTATCGGCGATTGTGGGTAATGCTTGCTGGTGCCAGATTGGATCATCTAGGGGAAGAACACTGCACAAGTGTTTAATACCAGACCTTTCGATAAGACTCCATGTCTTCATAACCCTGGATAGTGAGCTTAGCTAGAGACTACAGAAAGCAAGGAGTGACCAGATATTAGCTTACACAGGAGAATGATGACAATGGCGAGCTAGGAGATCTTCAAGGAAGTCATGTTGAAGAATAGTGGCCCCGTAGTAAGTCCCAATGCCAACCACCGAAATAGTAGGGTTCACAAGTTCACGGGTAAAGACCTGATGAAATGCTTGCTTGAACACATCCCAACGTTCAATGACCCCCATACATAATGCACGGTATTTCTGCCTCAGACCAAGGAACTGCATCTTGACTCTAGGTTGGGCTGTGTTGGTGGTGTGAAAGTGAAATGGAAGAAGCAGGAGAATGAATTCAAAACATGTTTGTGTCTATATACTTCTATCGCTGCGGCGACATAAATGTGTTCTCGGCGTGCTTATTCTTGTTGTCACATAAATTCACAGGATCACTTTACATTATTATTATTTAGGTTGAAATTATCCTAAAATTAGAGGTATACTTAACTACCAGATTGTTTTGCATTGAAAACTCTAGGTATTCTGCGGTCAATCCCTAAGGATATCATATAATAACAGAAAGATGCACCAAGCTAATGCAGTTGGATACCTAGCACTTCCATGCCAACACCACAGACAAGCAGCTTTGTCTCTCCAAGCTCTTCGCGGATCAAGCCCAGAGATGATATGTCTGCTACACAGCTGTACCTATCTACTACCATTTGCACCTGAATCGCATCCACTCCAGACTTCTTAGCATCTACTTCGATGCACCAAATCTTGACTCGATGGTCATTCCCGGAAGTAGCAATGATGACCTGCGTTATTCCCTTATCCTGATACTGGCGTTGTTCGAGTATCTTGCCCGTTGTGATGCATGCTGCATGGGCGTCTGGAACCGTGACGGTGGTTGCGTCGCCAGCTTCGATGCCCGTGGTGAAGTTTGTGTTCAGAAGGGAGAGTGTCAGTGCGTTGTCATCACCTGCAGCAATAACAAGAGAAGCCGCATCCGATATATGAGTAAGTTCCAGACATTTGATACTGTTAGAATGGGTCTGGTATCTGTTTTCACATGGGATGTTTTCAGGGAGAATCGAAAACGTGTCAATGGGTTGTTTCAAATGCAGAGAGGAAGATATGCTGTAGTAAGGCTCCAGGATGGAGGTTAAGTTCCAAAGCGTAAAATACCCATCTGTTGAGGCAGTTAACAGGCTTAGAGAAGAACCACGTAGCAGGAAGCATGCTTCGGTGAGGCAATTACTTGTATAAGTGCCTTCAGCCAGTAAGGTAAAAATCCCGCCGTCGACTGTCGAAGAAAAGTGGAAGATCTACAAGATTTAGCATGAACCAAGCAAGCAAAGCCCACAAGATCTTCTTACCTTGAGCGTGGAGTTAGAATATACCAGGCAGAACAAAAAGCTGCCATCCGATTTGTTCTCGTCCACTTCTAGTACATCAAAACTGGTCACTCGAAGGTCAGAGTAAGGATCTTCCCTGGCGGAGGCTACTGCATTTGTGGCAAGTCCAAACAAGGGAATCGAACGAATCTGCCAGACAATGAATTCTTCGCTCCCACCGCTTGTAAAGAGGTAGTTCCCATTCTTTGACCAGCGCACTTGCTGCAATCCGACCTGATGCTTTTTCAACACCCGCAAACATTTAAAAGCACCCCACTTGTTTTCTTCGTTTGGCCTTGCCGGTGTAGATATACGTAAAAGTGTATCTTCCGCTCCAGTTGCAAAGAGAGATCTACCTGCGGTCTGGGTCACATCCATGGCCTTGATCTCTCTTCCATGGCCCCCAGCACGCAAGGTACGGACAGCATCACCCTGGGTTTGAAGGACATTAAGGTTCTTTTGAATCCATATGAACAAGCCAGCCCCAGATGTCTCTGAGTTGGGCTGAAAAGCCCATCTCCGATGTGCTCCACCACATAAACGTCTGACAACCTCAGATTGCGTCGTCTCATTCCATAAAACGAACTCTTTGCCATGAAATCCATATAACATAAGATCCTTCGACCGTCTATCGATGTAAGCGCCCTCTATTTCAATAGTCCGGGTAGTACTAGAGCGGTGGATTGTCCGGACGGTGGATGAGTTCCGCGAATCTCCCCCGGCTCCCACCTCGTGGATACAGTAGACTCCGGATCGACCGCAAGTCAAGAAATAATTATAAGATGTGCCAATTTCTCCATAAAGCGAGGAGAACGACGATATATGACTGATACCCTCCCGAGAGTGGACTTTACAATTCCAGAACGGTTGCTGGATAGGCTCCCTGCTTGCAACGCGATATAGGACAAGTGAACCGTGTGTGTTTCCTAGAGCCACATACTGGTTGCCACAAACCAAGGATGCACAGGTCACACCAAAACTGTAGGGAAGTGCCAGCGTTATGCTATCAATTCGTGACACCATGCCTTCTGATAATGAGACCACGAATAAATTCAAATGGTCTTGTTGTTGGTGAGACGTGATAAAGAACAGAGCCTCAGGTGAGCCAGTGATGCCATGGGTATAATCAAGGGCGTAAAGTACGAGTGGCCTGGGGCCAGATTCAACTATTCTGACGAGTGACTTCGTATTATGATTGTACAATCGAATCAACCCCTGTGCGTTGCCTAAAACCACAATGCCGCGCTGTGGCAGAGAAGCTATGGCACAATAAGATGAAAGATCTTCTTCAACGAAGAGCGTTTCCTTGAGAATTATTTGTTCGGTTGAGGCTTCAGAGCCAACCCAACAAATCTGCACCTCGCCACGCGTGGTAGTTGTGAGGAAATGATCTGGAGTAACAAATGCGAATGCCCGAACTGATTTATCGACCCTAGATTGAAATATTCCAGGGCCGGCCGAGGCAGTAATGCTATTATTTCTGTTCGGCAACACAACCGCGCCCTCTTCATCCACCTCAACTTTGAAGCTTTTCACCGCGCCATCGGCACCACCAGTATACACCGTTGTATTATCAGGGGCGCTGCGCATGCATAGAGACCATATATGCTTTCCGGCATGGTTATGCCAGGAAGAGATTTGACCTAGACTAAACTTCGACCTTGGCAATAAGGATGGTTCCCAGCTGAGGTTCCACACTATACAAGTTGCATCCTCACCACGTGACAGAAGGCTCAGCTTGGACTGATCTCTAGCTTTTGTAGGCATGAAATGTACACTCCATATCCGAGCTTTGTGACCAAAAGCGCTTGCAATGCAGGATTCCACACTGAGGCCCTCGCCAGTTGTCACTCCACCAAAACCCGTGCTTCGAAGCTCAAAGCCATCCGTCAAATAGGCTGACGGATCTTGAGGGGATGCATGCTCACAATCTGAAATATCCCATATTCTAACTGTTCTATCGTCGCTGCAGCTCGCCAGTAACCGTCCGCTAGAGCGGCCTGGTAGAGAGGCAATTGCAGGAGATATCCGAACCCCGAACACAGATCCCTCGTGACCCGTGAAGAAGTGATGAATGGAACCAACAGCAGTGGGGTTGAGATGCACATTTTCGTCTAGGAAGCAGGACCAGACTATCACCTCGCCAAAGACAGTTCCCGCAGCAATCAGCACATGCGTTGCCGAAAATGATATAGTATCAGCTGAATAAAGAATAGACTTGACTCCAGCCACGAGCTGTCGAAGATGAATGGATTTTGCATAAATCGAAGAACCTCCATCCACCACATAAAGTCCAAGGAGACTATTGTGGGCAGTCACCATGTACGCCCTGTCGGCTCCGTTTATGGAGTAAGGCGCACACCCAGCCAGTATCCAATCTGGTGCTAGATATTCCGCACTCGCTGGAAGCAAGGAAGTATCGGAGCTTTCAGTGGCCCCATTCTGACCAAGATAAAAGTCGATAACTCTCAATGATTCACCTCCCCAGGCCAGAAGTTGCGCATATGTTTTGGCCGCATTTTGCTCTTGGCTCAGAACTATGAATCCATGGATATTGTTCCGCTTGAAAGTTTTTAGTTCGGCCAATATTTTTCCACTCTCGTCATCAATCAACCGAGAGTATGGCCCTTGTCCTTGCAGAATAAGTCTTGCATCTCCCAGATTAAATGCTTCCAGTGCAGTTACAGGGAGGCAGACATCAATGTGCTAAGGATTGGATTAGCAGTTACATCGTTTGGATATTGAACATAAATTGATCACAAACCTCAAGCGATGAATGCATTGATGCAGGAGACAAGACATTAGTTAGCAGACCCGCGGAGTTTTGAACGAATCGCTTCCTCACGGACAATTTTGTACAGCAGCATTTCCCCACATACCTCGATTATCATTTCCCAAAATTCCAGAATTTCTATCGATAGCGAGAGTGATTATGTAAGAATCCTTTCCTCCTCTAATGCCTTAGGCATTTTCCATAACAGGCATAATTGGCGCACGTGACATCGCGGTGCTCTTGTTGAATAAGTGGCGACACGAGCTCGAGGAAGGTGCCTACCAAGTCCCAACTCTCGCAGCGTCGAGAGGTCCAACCGGTTGGGCTCACTATATATTTTCAACTCTGAAATCGCGTGCGCCGCTCACGTCCCGGTCCACGCGTTTGCTATCATCTAAGTATTATGATGCAACTTAGTTTTGCTATTCCTACTAGGTCAGCATGGGTGTCCATGGGCTTTGGACCGTCTTGCAACCTTGTGCGCGGCCTATAAAATTAGAGACATTGAATAGGAAACGCTTGGCTGTTGATGCCTCGATCTGGATATATCAATTTTTGAAGGCTGTACGTGATCAAGAAGGGAACGCTCTTCGTAATTCCCATATCGTGGGCTTCTTCCGTCGGATCTGCAAGCTGCTTTATTTTGGAATCAAGCCAGTCTTTGTGTTTGATGGTGGTGCACCAATTCTGAAAAGACAGACAATAGCTGGTAGGAAGAAGAGGCGGGAGGGTCGCAGAGAGGACGCCGTGCGAACTGCTGGAAAGTTGCTTGCAGTACAGTTACAAAGAACTGCAGAAGAAGAGGCAGCCAGACGCAAGAATGAAGCACGTCGGGAGGACGAGGATGTCCCAGACAATCCGGTATATGTCGAAGACGCCGGCATGACGGAGAAAGAGAAGCGGCAAGCCCGTTCCTTCAGAAAGAAGGATGCCTACCATCTTCCAGATTTACATGTCTCGCTGGAAGAGATGGGAGCTCCGAATGATCCGCGGATTATGTCTCGCGAGGAACTTGAGGAATATGCGAGGCAGTTTTACAGAGGTGAAGATATTAACCTATACGACTTTTCCAAGATTGATTTCGACAGTCCTTTTTTTATTAGCCTTCCTGCTACGGATCGATATAATATCTTGAATGCAGCGCGACTACGGAGCCGACTGCGCATGGGCTATTCTAAGGAGCAGCTTGATAACATGTTTCCAGACCGCATGGCCTTCTCGAAATTTCAAATCGAGAGGGTAAAGGAAAGGAATGACCTTACTCAGCGTCTGATGAATATAAACGGCATGAATGGTGAAGATGCTTTTTATAATTCAGGCCAGCGGATTGCTGGGGAACGTGGTAAGGAGTACGTGTTGGTCAAAGACAATGCTGTGGAAGGAGGCTGGGTGTTGGGTGTCGTGGGTAGTAAGGACGAAGGCCAGGAGCATAAACCCATTGATGTTGACCAATATGGCATGCAAGAAATCCTTCCAGGAATGGACGAAGAATCCGATGACGATGGAGGGTTTGAGGATGTGCCCATCGAAGGACTCAACAGACTCCCCAAACTTGAGTTCCTGCGAGAAGGCGTCTTCGATACCTCAATCAAACAGCAAAAGCAGGCTCTCTTGCCACAGAGCCTTGGAGATGATTCTCTATTCGTACAAGATGATGAGCACGAAAGGCGACGCCGTACTATTAATGATGTATTTGAGGGTGATGGAGAGAATGAGGATGAAGATCTTCAGAAGGCGATAGAAATGTCGCTAAGAGCCACATCTCCTCTAGATCAGTACGACAACGACATGCCAGAGATTCAGATCAACCGCAGCAATGCTCCCCTAGCAATCACTAAAGAATCACCACCAAGTATTAGTCCTGATAGTGATGATGATGGCCTAGACTTTGCAGCTGTTTTAGCACAGTCGAAGAGGACAAAGAAAGAGTCATCGAACACCGCCTTGCAAAACCCAATCTCTGATCATCCTTTCGACGGACCACTGCCTTTTGAATCTATCAAGCTGGATAAAGCTTTCAAGACGAAGAAACCCCCACAAGAAGAGCTCGATCAGCAAGCCGGTGGCTTTGAGAAAAGACCAGCAAATAAGGAAAACGCCAAATGCCCATTGCCACCTTGGTTTGCTGGAGGGAACTCAAATGCTGAATTTATGACAGAGAGTGCTGATCAGTCATTGGAGAATTATCAGGATAGTGCCATGATTCCAGATCACGTGTTCCTTCAAAACCATCAGTCCCCCAAGATCATTGATGTTGATAAGCTTCCGGGGCCGAATGAGGTGATTGACTTGGAAGCAGATTCTGAGGAGCGCAAACACCATCGGGCTCCAGAGATCTCAGATCAGACGGAGGTTCCAACAAAAGACGTCCCTGTTGCGGCCCGTGAGATTTCTTCGGCAGTTACTGAATCTGCCGACATCCCTGTAAAAGATTCTACTGCAGACGAGACAGTCCATGAGCGACATCCTCCTGGTACAGCGCCCAACAATGATAATCAGGCGAATTTGCTACGTACTCAGCCATCGCCATCTCCCGAGTTCGAAGATGGTCAACTACATCCACAAGAGTCGGCAACCTGTGCTATTGTTCCTGAGATGAGACCACAGAGTCATCAGGTTGACGAGCCTGTAAATCTCATTGAGGAAGAAGATGGCTTTTCGGACCCCGAAGATGAGGAATTAATGCGACAGCTTGCAGCCGAAGGTGAAGAGCACGTTCGGTTTGCAGCTACTTTGAACTCTACGCCGCACGTCGGGAATGCATTTGATTACGAGCAGGAACTCAGACAGTTGCGATCCCAACAGAAGAAGGATCGCAGAGATGCGGATGAGGTGTCACAAATTATGATCTCTGAGTGTCAGCAGCTCCTGACGCTATTTGGCTTACCGTACATTACCGCGCCAATGGAGGCGGAGGCTCAATGTGCGGAGCTGGTGGCATTGGGCCTTGTTGATGGCATCATTACTGACGATAGCGATATCTTTTTATTTGGGGGCACACGTGTCTATAAGAACATGTTCAACCAAGGAAAGTTCGTCGAATGCTACCTTACTTCCGACTTGGAGAAAGAGTACTCTCTCCATCGAAGGAAACTCATCAGTTTTGCCCATTTACTTGGCAGCGATTATACCGAAGGTATACCTGGCATTGGACCTGTGACCGCTTTGGAAATTCTCACGGAATTTTCTAACCTGGAAGAGTTCCGTGATTGGTGGTCCCAAGTTCAAATGAGGACGAATATGCCTGACGGGGAACATGCTGCTTTTTACAAGAAGTTCAACAAACAGGCGTCGAAAATCTTCCTATCTCCCTCCTTTCCGGATGGCCGAGTCGATGTGGCATACCTGGAGCCGGAGGTTGATTCAGACCCATCCCCCTTCCAATGGGGTGTGCCTGATTTACATGGGCTACGCAATTTCCTGATGGCAACGATCGGATGGAGTCAGGAACGGACGGATGAGGTTTTAGTACCGGTTATCCGCGACATGAATCGCAGGGAACAGGAAGGCACGCAGTCTAATATCACGGCTTTCTTCCAGGGACCTCAAGGGGCCGGAGCTTTTGCACCGCGTGTCCGCAGCGGAGGCCAGAGCCGAATGGAAAAAGCATTTCACCGACTTCGGCAGGAAGCTGGAAGCGAGGCCGTTCACACTCAGTCTCCGCAAAGCAGAGAGGGCGAGACCAGTCCAGTGGAGCCGTCGACTACTACTACTACTAGCCAGAGAGGCAAAGGTACGAAACGACAGAATAAGGATGGTGATGATGTCACGGGGAAGAAACGCAGAACCCGACGATAATTGATTAGTTGATCTGATTTGTATATTTGCGGTTCCAGGATAAGATTTTTCTTGTTATGTAATAGATGCTTTGGATTCTAGTGAACCCCACCGTTAGTCGTCACTATGCGGAGATGGTCGATCATCTGCTCTCAATCTGGATTCTAAATTAACCTTATATACCTTATATATAGTCGTAGCATATCATAATCATCAATCATGCCAGGATGCAGGTACCGATCGCCGCAAGATATTATATTGAATGTTGATCACCGATTTAGCATGTTTATGATTTAATAGAAAATATATTTATGGAAAAAGAAACAAAAAAAGTAACCTTTCGTGTTGGTGATGCCACCAAAGTTTCTTTCCTCAAAAAAAAAAAAAAAAAAAAAAAAAAAAAAAAAAAAAAAAAA